>NC_141693.1:1104827779-1104942779 GCF_964263255.1 Lissotriton vulgaris
TTTGCCATAAAGTTCACTTAAAACATCCTTCATGTACAATTTGGATTGTCACAGTAATTATTATTTAAACAATCGTTGATTGAAAAAAAAAAACATATAAGCCCATGGTTATTGCCAGTGGCATACCACTGATAGAGCATCCTGGTCCCATTGATCACATATCTGGATTAATTGATATCATATGTACACGCCAAGTGGCAATATAGCCTGCATATTACAACAGCTAAAGTTTATAAAACAGTAGTGACTAATGTGCCTGTACAAGGTGCAATTTGAAAGAAAAGAACAGAAAAAGATAAGTAAAAGAGAAAGATAAAGCAGAAGAGAGAGGAATATTACTGGCCACGTGACTGTGTGCGCCAATCCACATGTCAAACATTTACACATACAGTAAGCAAAAACCTTATAATGAAGAACAGGCAGTCTGTCATTATAATAAATATCCAAATCCTAGTTTACAAAACAACAAAAATCTAGAACACATGAACTACTACTGCGCACCTAAACAGTCAAATGCAGTGAGATTAAAAGGTAAATTCAGTAAGAAAAGCACACATTACAGTATGTATTGGGCATTCAGTTTGTCTGTACCCGTGACTCTGCTCCAACCCTGATAGATGGATGTGACCGAATTCCGTGCAGGAAGCTGTTTATTTATGAATAAACAGCTTCCCGCACGGAATCCGTATGTATGTATATATGTTTATATATATATATATGTATATGTATATATGTGTATATATATGTGTATATTGTTAGAAATGGGGTCTCTAGTTGGCAGATGTAGGTACCTTTGACATAATAGGGAACCTTACTTCTAGTCCGTGCAAGAGGGGAAACACACTGTAGAAAACCCCTGCTCACCCCCTTGGTAGCTTGACATGAGGAGACAGGCTTATCCCCAAGGCAATTTGTAAAGTATTTTACCAACACTCACAGTAACCCAAAAAACACCAAAAATGGACACCACACAGGTTTAGAAAAATATAGTGATCTTTACCTAAATGATGCAAGACCAACACAACAAAAATCCAACATACACCATTAAAGCTTTTCTTAGAAATGTTCTTTGGAATGTTCTTTATAAAAATAAACTTGTAGATTGTATATTTCTTTCGGCAAATCACATAAAATATCAATAGCACTGTTCTCTTTAGCACCTGCACAGTCTGTTGTCATCTGCACAGTTCTCTTGTCGGTAACAGACTTTTCCCGACTGACTGCATTTCCGCGTGTAGTAATTGCCAAATATATGCCCCCCACCCCCGATGGGCTTTGGAACAAACAGGTTCCGAGGAGCTGGCCCCTGTACCGCGGCTCGTCTACTGTGCCGGTACGGGACGTATTTACTTGTCAGAAGGTAGTTCCCACCACTTGGGCAAATACTCGCACAGTCCCTGACAGGCCTGCCAATTAAACTGAATCTCTGGCCCGCCCCGCCGATTCCCAACCTGCTCAATGCAATAGAACCCGCAGTGCAGGCGGGTGCGTTATCTTTGGAGCTGATCTTGTGCGACGACCCCACCTGGGTGAAGTGCAGATGACGGGAGTTCTCTTTTCTAGAGGGCGGCTTACGGGGCGAGCAGAGCAACCTTCCGAGACTTGAACGCGCCTCTCCTCACTGACTGGGTGATGACGTCCTGGTGGGGGACTCCCTCTTTGGCGGCCTTACGTAGTGGAACACGCACTCAGCGACGTAGATGCGATCTCCCGAGTAAAGCCCTTCTCAGGAATACCGGCTCCACGAAGAACACACACTGGGTGCAGTCACACGCACACAGGGCTTTAGGAGGTTCTTGGAAAACTTTATCTCCCAGAGCTTTCACAATAGGAGACCAGTTCTTCTCAGGCCCTAGAGCACACAGCAAAGTCCTTCTCAAGCAGGGGGACACAGCACACAGCAAAGTCCCTTGTCCTCTCCTCAGCAGAACAGCAAATTGCTGGCCCGCCCCAGACACACAGCAAGGGCAGTACTCCTCAGTCTGTTCCACTATCCTCGTTGGCAGCAGGTTCCTCTTGAACAAGAAGTAGTGTAAATGAAAGGGTTTTCAGCTCTCATATTTATACCCCATATTATTTGTTCTCTGTGTGAGGGGTGCTGGACCCATTCCAAACCAGTTCTTGGTGCACTTTGTCAGTGCACAACTTCTTCCTTTGTGAATGTGAGCCAGGGTCTTCAGACGCACCACAGGAGGTGGAGCCAGTCTTTTGTGGAAGCCAGGTCCAAGAGCTACTCCTCCCACCACTCCAAATACAGATCTGCCTATTCAGCCTAGGGCTGACTCACCCAGGCTTCTGAAGCCATGACACCTCACCAGCCCCTGTCACTCCCAAAGCTAGACCGTCAATCCATTACCAGGCAGAGGCACACAGAAAGGTTGAACAAGAAAATAGCCACTTTCTAAAAGTGCAATTTTCAAACACATAATTTAAAAACTATTCTCACTAAAATGTGTTATTAAATTCTGAGTTCTGGGATACCAGTCTCCATTTCTCCATCTTCTTCTTATGGGCATACATGCGTGTACAATGTTAAACAGCATACCCCATTCTGACCTATGGGCAAGATGGCCGTTCAAAAGTGAAAAAACTAAATTGGCATTATTTCACTATCAGAACAGGTTACACACATCAGTACATGTCCTACCTTTCACATACACTGCACCCTACCCAGGAGGTTACCTTGGGCCTGCTATAGGGGTGTCATATGTGCACAGAAAGGGAACGGTATGGCCTGGCAAATGGGTGCACTTGCCAGGGCGACATGGCAGTTAACAAACTGCTCGCATGCACTGCAGTGGCGGACCTGAGACCTCTTTTTAGGGCTACTCATGTGGGTGGCACAATCAGTGCTACAGGCCCACTAGTAGCATTTGATTTACCAGCCCTGGCACACTTAGTGCACTTTACTAGGGACCTACTAGTAAATCAAATATGCCAATCTGGGAGAACCAATCCTATTCACAATTTACACAGGGAGCACTTGCACTTTGACACTGATCAGCAGTGTCAAAGTGCCCAAAGCATCTAAGCCAGCAAAAACAAAGTCCAGCATAGCATCAAAAACACGGGCTGGCGTCCCTAGGGTTTACAGAGCCCATGGGAGGATCTTTAATCAAAACAAATGCTTGTTTTTTGTTTATTTTGATTCATGGTTCTGCAGCAATTTTTGTTTTTTTAACGTGCTTTTTTGGCTTGTCAGGGTCACAAGGGGCCAAGGAACCACAGTTAGGGGTTCAGGGTATTCTTATCCTGCCCCCTTTTAATATTTTTTTTTAAACTTTTCTTGTGGTAATTGGCTGAAGCAGAGTCCCCAGATGGCTGCCAACAATTCCTGATTATAGTGTTGGCAGCCAATCCGATTTCAGCACAGGGATTGGTGGACCCGAGTTCCTATAAATGCAATTTGTTTTTTTTAATGTCTCAAACTACTGAACTGATTTACACCAAATAACAAAAAGCACTCTTTCTGGACCAAGACCTAGCTTTCTGCCAAATTTGGTGTAATTCCTTCCAGCAGATTGGGCTGTAGTCATGCTTCGCTCTCCTCCCCATCTTGTCGAGGCAGACCGTTGCTACAGCCTTAATCGCATAGAGAATGGACTAATGCAACAGCCTCTATGCAGGAGCTAATAAATCAGTACTACATAAACTTCAGATGGTTCAAAACACTGCAGCACAACTAGTACTAAAATGGCCTAGAAAATAATCTGCATCAGCTGCTCTGGAAGCACTTAGCTGGTTACCGATCCACAAAATTCATTTCATTTCATTCATTTCATTTCAAAATCCTGAAAATCACCTTTGGAAGCTTCCACTCCTCGGGCCCCCAGTACCTCCGCTCCAGGTTCATTCGCTATTCTCCATGACGCAGCACCCTCTGATCCTCCAATGCAAATCTATTAAATCCTCCAGTTTTCAGATGTATCTAAAAAGGTGGGAAATCTATTGCAGTGTTGGTACCATAGCCTGGAAGCAACTCCCTAGTAATCTGTTTCCATTCACTCAAACCCTCTTCAGGAAGACCCTGAAAACCTGGATTTTCTTGGCCCCAGATACACTATGTAGAGCACTTATCTAAATCCCTTCTTTCCTGTTTCTCAATCACCCTGCCCGCATATCAGTCCGCTATAGTGCCATGATACTCCCTGGAGTGACAGTTGCGCTTTACAAATACCTTTTAACATAACATGTTCAAAACTTCTATGGGAATGAACATGGGATAACCACTATTTTTGACAACCCACCCCCAAGCTGCCGCGCACCCCATACCCCCCCCCCCCCCCCCCCCCCTCGCCCTGATTTTCTTGGTCCCGCTTGACGTATCACCGCAAAACTTCAATGCACAAGAATCATTGGGGCACTTTATTTTGGAAAATTACATGAAGATTCGTCAAACGGCGCCCAAGATAAAGGCAAGTCAAAGGCTTTTCCTATGGAAACATGGTCCTAATTATAATTACCTATATAATAAACTTACTTGCGAAATACTTTCATTTTCATGGTAAAGGCGTATTTGTGGTAAAAAGATTGTGTGTTAAGGACATGCGTGGTAAAGGCATATACTTTGTAATTTATACATGATAAAGGTAAGGTGTGGTAACGGCTGCTTTGTAAAGGCTGTTTCCTTCCATCCATACTCATGTTTACGAAAGCGATGTAAACCACAATGGCTGTGAACAAAAAAATAATATAGTGATGCCCACATGATGCACATCTGCAGTACTTTTGGATTTTCACAAACCTCTGCTTTTGAGTTTGTCAGCAAACCATAAAAAAATCCTAACCAGCTGTCATTACATTTTTGCTGAAATCACTGCCGGACACTTGCAGGAGCCCTTTTATTTAAAAGATCACCACCATGTCAGTGTGAATCTGCAATTACAGTTTGTGGCCCGTCAAGTCAGGACCCAAGCCACCACAGTGCTTGATTGACCAGTTGTGGGTGTCTAAGTGACCCCTTCTTTTTTCAATAGGATATTGTTTACTTTAGGAAGAACTTTGTGGTTTTCCATTGGTTAGTTTCCAAGTAAATGGCAAACTAACTAACATTCTTTTCAATAAAACCTATGCAAAAATGCTAACGGCATCCATCAACCAGAACTTTAGGTTTAGAAAATCAGTGCTGTCTGGTCTGTAGAAAGCAGTCAGGTGTTTTCATGTGTTTCAATTTAGTTTTGTAGTCCATGACCAATTCCATTTTTAATGGGTTGTACATATTGTACAATTGTAATTTAAAATCTGATTTCACCATAAGTTAGTATTTGAAATTAGGATTCCAAAGAAGCTAACTTGAATTAGTAATAACTTCACATTTGAAAATTATACTTATAAAATGAAATATGGTAATCCCATTGTTAGCGTATGGATGACATATCTATTAAAAAGGTAGGTTTGGGCCTGGCAAAATATTTACTTTGCCCGTTCGAAATGCCAGTTTGAACCGCACACAGGCCTGAGACCAGGGACATCTTAAGGATTTTGGGGGCCCTGGGCCAAACATATTTTGGGGTCCCTGTTCGGAACAGTTTTGACTTCATGATCTATTGTATTGTAATTGCATTTATATAGCGCTTACTACCCCTGATGAGGCGTTAAAGCGATTTTTTGGCGAGTAGCACGCTACTCCGGGACCCATAGAGGATTAGTGTTAAATTAGTATAGTGAAACATGCAAGTACATTTTAAGTGGTGGATAGGTTAGTCAGTTATTTGGATTTGGAATGATAGCAGAAGGATAGAGGGGGACACATGTTTGTATTTATATAGCGCTTGTGGACGCACGCTAGTCAGGAAGCCTAAAAAGGATTAGTGGTCAATTAATATGGTGAAATATGAAGTAATTTCAGTGGTGGATATTAGTCAGTTACTTGGAGTGAGAAGGATAGCGGAGGGATAAAAGGGTAAGAAAGATTTGCATTCATATAGCACTTGTTACCCCTGATGGGTGTTGAATCGCTTTTCTGGCGAGTAGCACGTCACTCTGGAACCCATAAAGGATTACTGTTTAAAATTAGTATTGTAAAAAAAAAATTACAATATGTAGTAATTTGAGTAGTGGATATGTTATTCAGTTATTTGGGTAGTATATTAGTATAGTTTAATATGGAATTTGAGAAGTGAACATGTTAGTCTGTATAGTTTCCGCTCTTTCATGCCCTCTTTGTCCAGGTCACTGACAGTGCACAAGCACACGTGTGCAAATTCTAAATGTTTATATCTAATATTCAGGGATAGTGATGTGTTTACAGTATTTCAATATTGTAACACAGCAGCTGCTCACTAATATTACTGCATATAATCTCTGACACCCTGCCATTTCTCATATGCAATGTTCTGCTTTGATCTAAAAAACTTTTTTAAATGGATGTTGCATGAAACAAAAAAAACATTTCTCTGCAGAATGTCTGTAATAGACTCACGCACATCACTGACATTAAAAATAAATTACGGGAATATCGGTGTTTGAAACAATCTGTTGAAACATTATTCAAGGTCTAGACTCGCTGCAAAACAGAGCTGGCGCTATCCACCTCCACAACCCCCCCCCCCCCCCCCCCCCCACACCCTCCCATCCCGAAAGGCTTGCCCATGCCTTAAAGTGTCTGCTTAAGACATGTATAAAGGGCTAAATAAGTGAGCAGCAAAATGAGTGCTGCAGGCATGCATGCTAGGACATAAAGAGCAGTTAATGGCCACAATGCTGAACATGGTCAAACATTCACCCCCAGTAAAGAGATCTGAGACTAAATCCATCGTTTTTTTTTTTACTCCCAATGCCATCCCAGTCTAAACGCAGCCATATGCAAATCATTCTTGACTGCTCCCCATGCGAACAGTCCAGCCCAAAGTGCCAGGCAAGGTCCTCCCTAAAGGGAAACCAGCATCCTAGGACCGGTTTCAGAGGTATCACCCATCATCAGCTAGCCTAGCTTGACTCCAGTGGCATGGAGAACACGGGACCCACATCTGGGCAACCTTTCCCACTTAGGGCGACAAAGGCAAAAATACCTATTGATGGATCAACTGGGGTGGCATGTTGAGTAAAAGAACAATGGATTTAACACAGATCTCTTGACTGGCGCTTAATGTTTTGATTTGTTCAGAATTCCTTCCATCATTTGTTTGCACAGCAGCAGGCCTACTAGTAGCATTTAATATACAGGCCCTGAGTATTTATAATACCACTTTATTAGGAACTTTTAAGTAAATTAAATATGCCAATTGTGTATGAGCCATTATTACCATGATAAGAGGAAAGATCACTTGCACTTTAGCAAGGTTAGCAGTAAGGCCATCAAAATAGAGGTCTGAAAAAATGGAGGAGAAGAGAAAAAAGTTGGGTCGAAGACTACTCTAAGGCTGACTGGGCAAACATGTGGGGAAAAGAACCGGAGAATTGTAATGCATTATTGCTGTAAACAGCCTAGTTTCTTGTGGTTCGATTGGTTTGCATGTTTGTTTTATAACATATGTCAATTTAAAGAGTAAGCAATAAGATATATTCTAAAACAAATAAGGGATTTGTTCCCAGAATTGCAACCCATCACCTCAAATCACTATAATGTAAATGTGTATCGTAAGGACACTTAGCTGATATTTTCTTCTGTTGTGATGTGCCTGTTCTGAGTCTCCATTTTAGTTACAAGTTGTAGCTTGACATCTTTTCTAATGGTGACTTTTTACGTGTTTTACACTTGCACAATAATGTACTGAGAAGCCAATATACATGCAGTTAATTTCTTAGTAGTAATATTTTCCTGTTCATACTGTCCAAGGCCATCTATTAGGCTTTCTCAACTTTGGTAGAACATACATACTGGACTGCCCCCAATGGGTTAAACAGTGTATGAATTGATTTATTCTGATTTCTCCAGTACACCTTGGACATCAGAAAACTCGCAGATTCTCAGAACACTGTAAACTGACATGATTGAATCCAGACACTTATGCACTTGAGTCAACACAACAAACTTGGTGAACCACATCATTGTAGGATCCACTGGTTATACATGTCACCTTTAACAAGGGTGATACTGTACTGATTGCCTATGACTCACATTTATACTCCAATGCTTAAGTGTGTTTTTCATCAACAGAAAAATACTGATTGCAGTTCAGACATCGGTTATAAAGGAAAAACTGTGGCTCAGGGGAAACGCATAATTGTGGCTACTCCCTTCCAGCCTCAGAGGCTGTCACCAAGGCAAGCATTTCTAACACAAGAGTCTTAAATCCAAGATGGATACAATGGGCAGCTACTGTTGATGAATATGCCTTTGATCCTACCTTGCAAACAATAATTATTTCATTATTTCTCCAATATGAATAAGAATACCCTTCAAAGTTTTGCCCCTTGATCAGTATGATTTCATAAAATATGCAGATGGTTAAGCTAAACCTTCGATTGGCATCAAGCAACGTTAATCAGCTGCATGTGGAGCAGTGCACAATGTCATGAAAGATGGAGAATTCCTTTAACAAAAAACATTTACACAATCCTTAGGGGATTGTACCGCACTGCTGGCTTAATTGAAAGTTTTAATTCTGGTACTATAGAATACTGATCCTAAATTCCCCACACTCCTCGTATGCGATTCTTATTACTGTGTCCAGTCTTTAAATGAGAACTTACATTATTGACACTTGAATGGATTTAGAGATTATATAGGAAACACTATCGAGCCTAAATTGCATTGGTGAAAAGTGACAAATCTTAGATTGCTTAACATGTGCTCATGTAATTCATACATCGTCATAATCATGCTTGCATACACGTAGGGAATTAATTGGCTGCAGAAGCCATGAAATCAGCGTTTCAGACTGCTTTTGCTGCTGCAATTACTCGTTCACACACATGGTTGCATAAGGACGTCATGGTTGCTGTCCACGCTTCATGTAACTGCTCTCCATTACCTAAAAAATATCCAGCAAATTACTCCTTTCTATTGAGTGCCCAAAACATAAATTTTGCTTGCATTCCCAGGGTGGGTGATCGAGTGATACCCAACCCAGACCGAAGGTTACAATTCATCATGGCTGCTTATGAGGGATTAGCATCTGCCCATGAAGGTGTGGCAGCTACAGTTTCCTTACTGCAGAAACACTATTGGTGGCATGGCCTGTACAACTAAACAAAAAGCCTTGGCTATAACATTTGCCAACAAATTAAGTTTAAACGCAAACACCTAACCTGTCTATTTGGATCACTGTAGACCTCTGAATTCAGATGGTGTGTTCAATTTTATACTATTGGTCATAGGTTCATGTTCTAGATTTCTGTGTGTGTGGCCGCCACAGCGATTGGCTGATGCTCTAACTGTTATTAAAGGTTTGCAAGTCTTTATCGGCATATATGCAATAGCTGCATGCCACACTGACCAGGGACCAGTGTTTTCCTCCAAGGATTACCGGGATGCCATGTTAAAACTGAGTGTTGCTTTGCATTATTCCTCCCCCATTATCCTGAGGGAAATTCAATAGTGGAAAGGAAAAAATGTGACTTAAAGCAGTCCTTAGCAGTTATAGTTTTAGGTTCAGGTTGTTGTTGGATTTATCCATGGAGTCCAGAAGGCTTTAAACCTGCCTAGATGAATCTTGGGTGGCGGTACACCCTATGAAGTTCTTGACAACCCTGGCACAGTGGTGGCAGACACACCTTTTGACATCAATTAATGTTCTGCTGTCTTATAGGAACTGAAAGACTTCAGAGATGAGAAGTAAAATACAATTTCCAAATGGTTTGCCACTGACTGTGAAGGAGCAAACAGCAATTTGTGGCTGGATTACTAAAGGTGGGGATCTAGTTCGAGAGATTACTGACCGGCAAGAATTTGGCCCATAATACAGAGCACCAGTCCTTGGCATTCAGGGTACCAGAACTGTGATTATTGCCACCGCTTGCTTGTTTTAGAAGCAAACGATTTATTTCCATAGATCTGATCAAGCTCCATTATTTGGCCAGTCCTACACAGTAGTCTGCGAGGGCTCCTGCGTAGTTACCTGCCTCCTTTCGCTAACATATAGGAAATCTCTCTACAAGCATTTAATGTACTAATATTGATTCTCCGCGGCTTGAGACTTCAGATGCTGAATTTTCACAACTTCCTGTTACTATTACTAACACAGGATGCACATCAGCATTCAATTTACAATTTTCTACTGATGTTCCTAACAAAAGTTGGTAAACACCTTTGGAGTTGTCTACCAGTTCTCCTTTTCCACGTGAGATCCCTGTTTTTTGCACAGACTGCCTCGGATTACTTTGCCGATATTGATTATTTTTGCTTTTGATTAATTACATACTTAACTGCCTGGTGTATGGGCTTTTTCTGTTTGGCTAAAACAGACATATCTGATTTCTCCATGATTCTGTATTTGAATTTCCATTTTTCTGCTTTTCCTGTTTATCTGGATTTGATTTGTTACAGTTTTTATCATGCTTCTGAACGGACATTACTTTTCAGAACACTCTGCTGTAGAACTGGTAGCTTAGGTGCTGAAGCCTCATTTGTCAATTGCGAAGAGATCTGTCCCCTGTGAACATTTCTGCATTTCCTGTATCTGGTGGAATTGTTTGGGATGAGGTCTCATTTGATATTTTTGGTCCTACAGAAACTTAACAGATTCTTAGTGTCTTTAAGGCCGCTATGGATGAAATAATTACTCATAGATCCATGTCTGATGAATGGGATGTTGAAACTGTCAATAGCATGCTTTCTGAAATAGTCTTCTACAGTATTTGAAATTGAAGATTTGTATTTAAATTCTTCCTATTATGGTGAAATGTTTTGTTATTATGCTCACCACTATTTACAGAGTTAATACTCCACGTACAGGTTTTAATTACACATGATGAGAACATTGCTGATGCAATCAGTGGGTGGTTTAAACACATATTTGAAAAAATGTGCCTATTTTTCTGGACTCAGTTTCTTATTATAAGCTTATCCCTTTCCCAGTGAAGAAATGTATGCTGGGAAGAGGTGAGGCGCCGCGGCCTGGGCGGCTGACTCTGGAATCTGGGGATCACGGGTGCCATTGGCAGATTAGCCCAGCACCATGTGACTCTGGGCAATAGCTTGCTTAATCTTCCTGGCGGCCCCCAGCGCCTAGAGACCCTTTCGGGTGATTGTTTGCGCTTTACAAATGTGGATTATTATTATTATTATGCTGACCTAAACAAAATGTATTTATTCAGATTCATTTATTTCCCAGCTGGCAATACAAGGCTATGAATATTGGGAGGGAAATATTGATTTGAAATCAGTTTGGAAGTCATGATACGAGCAAGTACAGGGCAGTGATTTATTTATAAAGTTTTATATAGCGCGAACAAGATCCCGAAGGATATCAGAGCGCTTTAAAATATGTTGGAAGAGGTGAAAAAATGAAATATACACAGCAATTGTGGAAAGAAAAAAAAACACAAAAAAATGCTAAACAGTAAACATTGGTACACATATAATGTATCATTTTATCCAGACGATACGATCTGTGAATGTTAGTTGTGCCATGGAGCTACAATGTGTTTGCTGCATGTAGATTTGTGGAGGCATAATACAGGAGGATAACAGTTCTGTATAGTTAGTGTGCTGTAGATGAACACTGAGTGCAAGCGTTCTTGCACTGAGTGCAAGTGTGCCTGACTGGTACACTACATGGAGGACCCTGGGCTCCATTTTGGAATGTCTAGGCCTGCCTGGTGAAAACATGAGGAGTTGAGGAATCCCCCCCCCAAGACAGAACCGTGCATTGCTGCATTTCTATGAGCTGAGAGGGACATGCAGTAGAGGATGGGAGAGCCAGGCTCTCTCAGTATTTCAAAGGGCTCTTTGATTCAATGATAGATCACAAGGAAGGGGCCTGGACACATCACAGGAAGAGAGAATTGGGGCTGATAAGGAAATCACAACGTTTTGGACTGGGAGTCTAGGATCAACCCCTTGAAGCACACACCACTGTGCCCGAAATCCAGGAGAACTATTGTCACCCCCATGAATCTTGATGTGGGCTAATCAGTTCTTGAGTCCTGCCTGCTGTCAGACACCATTCAGGAGGAAGAAGAAAGGGAAGAAATGGGAAAGACGTCCATTTCAAAGAAGCAGAACATCAAAATAAAACTTCAAAGATTCAGACACCAAATCACATTTTGAGCCTGGAAAAGGAATATAAGAAGGGTGGGGGGGTTGAGACCCAAACCTTTGCCATCTACCGAGCAGCCAGACAACCTGTGTGATGATGAGGAGGGGAAGCTCTCCAAGACCTCTGTCCGTAACCAGGACTGGGGTCCCAGGACCGCCAGTCTCCCTGCTGGTGATTTATTTAGAGCTTGTCTGATCCCTAGACAAATTTTCTTTCTGAACAAAACAGTGCAGCAAACTACCTTTTGTAGGTTTGGCTGAAATTAAAGAAATGAGCATTCCTTCTATTGTATGTTTTGATAATTGGCAACATTTTGCAAATTTTACTGAGGAACACCTGAATATGATGGTATAGAATGGTACATAGGACTCTTACCTTTCTGGTTCAGATGGGTGATTATTTTAGCCTGTTGATGCTAATAGTTGTAACACATGTTTTTTAAACTACTCAGTGGGTTTCAAGGCTAGCAGACCAGACCCCAATATATGCAGTCACAACATTCAAAGGTGGTTACCACCTATAGAGCAGGAAAGTTATGCCAGCATTTCACCTTATCTGCAGTTAAGAAACTTCTATCTGTCCTTTCCGAGGTCATGGATTTACCAGACTCTTGTTGGGTTCTCGGTCACCATATTCTAAATGACTCATATAGGCCACTTAAAATGAACTGTCGAAAATTTCTCAGCAAGAAGCTGCTGAACCCTCAATACAAATTAACAGGGGTATTTTGGGGAAAGCGTTTGTTTTTGTAGATAATGGCATGACTACATTGTCGACACAATATTATTCACAGAATAAATGCATCATCTTCAGTATATATAATTCAGAATGGCTTGTCTCTCCTCCAGCATCGGCAAAATCAATTGAGATAGATTATGGAATTGAGTTGCACGTTGCAGCTTTTAAAATCAAACTGTATGACCTGGAAATATATGAACTCAACAGAATTGTTTTTGCCTTACAATTTAACACACACCCCATGGGATGATTGCAAAGAAAGATGCGACTTACACAATGCTGAACATAGCTGAAACACCATCTGCTGTATGGTTGAGCTTCTGGTTTATTTCTTTACCATTATACACATTTCAGTCAACATCTAGTCTTAAATACTTTAAGTAGGCAGCTATGAAGCTTTAGGGGAGAGTATTGTTCATGAAATAGTTTTTTTGCCCTTTGATAACAGATGTTTGAATGGGGAAACTGAATCCTTCATTTTTGGAAACGAATGTAAAACTTCATTTCTCTATTCACTAGTTCGTAAAGAAGTGACACTTCATGGTGTGTGCAGTGTTTCCATGGCCAATTGGCGTGTTATCTGAAGGGCATCCCAGTCTCATTAATTTGTCCAGTGTTCAGATTGCTTTCAAATGGAAGTTATTTGATCCTGAACGACCAATGTTGGTGTGGGATTAAATCGGGAGTGTTAGATGAGGTGACAGTTTCAAGGGCATGACTAGTAATAAAGTTTGATTTCTGCCCACACACATAATTTGGGCTTGTGGCCCTCAATTCCTATTTTTTAACATTAATTTTGTTGAGTTAAGCTGGCTGAAAGCATGATTGTTTCAGAAGAATGTTGCACAAACATCTGCTTGAGAGAAGTTTGATGTTAAAGATGCAAGGACTTCCTCTGAAGTACAATCGCTATTGCACATAAACGTACTAGAGCATTTTGGTGAATATGTACAAGGAATATTTATTGCTTTAAATGCCGCAGGAGTAGTGCACTTTTTTAAAGCGATTGGGTCTGGCTTTGTTTGTACATTACAGACTATTCTGGGTGATTCCATCCTTTTCATACTCATTGGTTTTCAGTACATTTGCAGGTACACCAATTGTGTTATTGCTGTAATGATACTGTGTTTGTTTCTCCGCAATGCATGTCCCTCCTCGAGGCCAAATAGTGATGGACTTATCACACATCCTGCTTTGTTATGAACGCATGATACAGTACTTTGGATTGTCTTTACTTCAGGAACCAAACAACAACTAATCCTTGACCTTTAGACTGGTGTGGTTACGCTGTCTGTGGTGCCTTTGTGAGTGTGCACCAAACCTATGTCTTGTAATGCAACTGGTTCTATCTATGGATATGGATTTGCAAGTGCGTACGTTGAGGGCTCCTTCAGTGCGGGTCTATGAGACTACCAGTCCTGCAGAATGCTCACTATGAGCTGTTATCACCAGCCAGCATGAATACTACGGCTCATGAATTCCTGGGATCTGGTTCTCCTACTGCGGTTACTCTACCAGGGGTCACAGCATCAGCATTTCATTGGACTGGATATGGCCATGTTTTTTATTGGGAATTCGCACTTAGAGCCACTGGATATATAGTCTGCAGATGCAGGTTCCTTCAAGGATCCCACTGATTCTCTGAATAGGGGAAGTATTTCGGGTGCCTCCTAGATTTTTAACCCGACCCTTTGTTTTAAAAAACATTTTTAATGGCTTTCATCTGCTTTATTATATTTTATAGTCTTTTAGCTTGAACTTTTTGACTGCTTTTAGTTTGGGTAGAGTCTCCCTCCGGCCCAGCAGAGGGTGTTGGAATGTGCAACAGGGCTTGCTCTGAGTCTCCATTTTAGTTACACATTTTAACTTGACACCTTTTTCTAATGGTTACTTTTTACATGTTTTACACTTACACGATAATGTACTGACAAGCTATTTTACACAGTTAATTTCTTAGTAAGTATTGTTATGATGTTCGTCCTCTCCATCCAAGGCTAGGCATATAGGACATGATGTTCTTATATTTGATTGGTTAGAGACATCTGAAAGGCTCCAGACAAACAATTGCATCAGCTCTGCACTTTTGACTCTGTGCGATTGGAACAGTGCCTTTATTATATGAACAGCCCCTACATTACATTCGGCAGAGGAGCACTTCTGCTGGGATTGTCCTGGAACTCGGTGCACTATTACTTGGATGCAGCTATGCTGACTCTAAGCTATATCCTACAAAGGATAATAGCCTGCTCTGCACCAGATAGTCTGCCTGACACAACATGATCTGGTAATGCCACTATGCTCTCAATAGTATAGGTAGTACTAGATAACGGTATAAGAGTATAATCACATAGTAATTTCATAATGATTGAACTGTGTCTTTTTCAGCATTCTCGTAAGGCTGGTTACAATGTTTTTTTTCTTGCTTACCTTGGGCTTGCAAAAGTGACAACAAAAGGCTAGATCTGTGCCCATGATTCCCTTGAGGAATAAAAAGTAGCCATGTTCGAGGTTGCTGATACCATCTGGCACCCTGGTAAGGTTAAGGGTTCAGACGGGGCATTGTGAGCTAGCTAGAAATTGGGCCAACCTTTCCTCATTATGTGTATGAACTTTGTTCCCATACTCTTGACGTTTATGTTGTCTAGATTCAGTCCTCCTTAATTCATATAACATTTCAAGCCCATTAATGAGGCCTCGAACTAAAGATCAATCGGCACTTGCACCCCCTTTGAGAACAGATGTAAATCTTCTGTATTCAGTTGAATGAGTGCCACAGGCACAAACTATTCTATTCAGATGTTATCTTAGTCGAAAGCCTGGCTCTAGGCATCCCATTCTCCACTTCAGGGCAATCAAAATATACATCAAGGAGATAGGTTTCAGTATGCTTTAGCCCGATAAAGGAGACATGCTTGTATCAGACATGATTTAGAATTTCTTTTATTTCCCTATCCCCAAGACCCTTGTTAAAGTAGATGCATTTGCCTCATGGTAGATGTTCAGGAGTTCAACACTTTGTCCTTTGATGTGAAGACATTTTCATAAATCTTTTACCAAAGTGTCTGACTCTGGTGCCTGCACAACGTTGATGTGAAGGAATAGAAACTTTCCCATGCCTAGATCCCTGCCTTCTGACAGCCCCTTCCAATGCCAAGCAGCACAAATCATACTAAGGCTGTTTTCATCAGTGGCTTTCACCCTGAACAAAGGGAAATCTGGCATGTCCTTTCCCTAAGTCACCACTTTCCAGGGACCGGTTGAATATAGAACATTCTCTATAATGAAGCACAAGACTGTCCAAAGTAACACCAACTCCACAGTGTGCTAGGTGGAGGGACGTCCTACCTTAATACCATCTGACAATGTAATTTTCCATGAAGAATCGGGCCACCAGGAGAAACTAGCCATTAGATAGTGGGATATCTGTGTACCAAACAGAACCTTACCTCATGGCTGGACGATGTTCATGTATATAAAAGACAGCATGTGTGAATAAGACCCTCAACTTAAGTTCACAACCCATTATGTGGGCAGGGCACTCTTGTTCACTATAAGTGCAACCCTCAGGAAGGGATGCTGCACATAAACATCTTACTAATTGAGTTTGAAAGATGATCCCTAAAGGTGTTCTTACCCTGCATGACGTTTAAAGATGTTGAGCAGAACTGTCAAAATAATCACTTCATATTACATTGCAAAAGAATGTGGCGCAAAGTCTCCAGTGATACGAGACAAGTAAACCATGCCACACTAAAAGTGGAGCCTGTGACAGGGTTAAACATCACATTGCAGGTCCCTTAAGCTAACCAGATCTTTGCAGCCACAAATTGGGCTGCAGGCATTTCCAGCATGTCTTCTAAAGATGTGAAACTTCTTACCTAAATATTGGGAAGCTAATTCTCCTCCAGGGATCTACCTCAGTCTTTATAAGCTCTGAACTGTCCCGTCCGATCCTGAAGTCACTGTAAGGCTGACTCCCATTACCAACTCGTCCATCTCCTGTTGCTTTTCCATTTATTTGGCTTCCACTTGTTTTCATCTGTAGTTCAGAAAGTGTGCAAAGTCCTAAGTATTCAGCAACATTTCCATTGTGCCCATCACCTCGAGTCAATCGGGAAAGTTCAACAAAGCAATTCCATGTTTAAGAGTAAGCTAATATAGTCTTAAACACCTCATTGAAGTGGCTGGATGCATTGCCCTTGTCCTTCTGGTCGGACACACACACACACACACACACACGCACACACACACACACACACACACACACACACTCACACTTTCCCTTGTGTCTGGACAAAGCTATGCTTCTCTGACGAACCCCAGCAAGAGTGAAACACGTGTGCCAGGAGCTGCTTTTACTTGTTCCAGTTTGGCTTGAATGGTATTTTATCAACCCAAGCTGTAATACTGTGCCTGGAGTAGAAAATGCTTTTGCCATTTTTGGCTCGGTGTGGATATCACTTGTCGATCCTGTTCTTAATGACCTTCCCCAAACATGGCAATCACAAGCGCAGCCATTTCAAACTTTTCATGCAAACGTACAAAGCCCTACATTACACAGGACCATAATACCTGAACAGCTACATACACTTTCACTAACCCACTAGACGCCTATGCTCCAGCTATGCCATGCACCAAACCCTCCCCGGGTGGCCAATAACTACAGAGCATGGCCTTAAGCTGTACATAATCTCCTTGGTTACAGCACCGGGCCACCACCAGGCTTTGTGCAACACTCCGTGGGTAGCCAAACAGTGTTGGCCGCAGATCTTGGAATTCATGCCCTGTACTGCACTGTCCTTCTCCCTGTAGCCTGTCCTTCTCCCTGTAGCCTGTCCTTGCCTGTACTCAAACAGGAGTCCTCCTACTTGGTGCCAGCAGCCCCTTCCTCAGCTCTGTGGAGGATCCCTGAAGCTTCAGTTTACTCCAACACATACCCAGTAAGTTCCACAGCAAGCTACAGAATGCTGGCTGTGATACAGAAGGCATACATGAACAGTCTAGTTGGCATAATGAAATAAACATTCAGTGCTGCCCTGTTTCATCTGGCTGTATCCGCAAATATTTCTGCCTTAACAAGTGGGATTTGTGTGGGTGTGTGCATTTCTTGTTTAAAAAGTGATACAAAAACACTGCATTGGCTTACTTGTAGGCTAGGTGTTCTGCTGCTGAGATCGCGGAGTTGTGATGGTACAGGTTTCCAGAATGTGGATGACAGTGAAAGAAGGCCAAGGTTCCTGATATTCCCCTCTTACACAAAAACGTTAAATATATAATGCAAATAATTAATAATTATTTTCAAAGGTCCACTTTGACCTGGGTCCCTTTTCACAATTTCCAAGTTTCTTCATATAATTTCACACTTTGGCAAATGGCAAAAAGGGCACATGTCTTTTCAGTACGGTGGTCATTTAAATACCAGAGTTCTGGAATACAAAGTTTCTGGGGAGTCGTTTTTTCACACTTTCCTAGTGAAATTGGTTCTGCCCATTTATTAGTTCTCTGCCTTCATTCAAATGCTCACCTCGTTGCCTGGGTTATAGGTTTTTATTTGTCGAATCATCTGGTTAGAAAAATATGAACTTTAGATGTGTGTCCCTCGTTAAAAGAGCCTTCTGATGATTGTGAGCACAGTAGGTTATATATCCCCTCCAGATATAATTAAACAAAGACTTTCTGGAACCCTTCGATTTTGGCGATTGTTGATGCTGTAAGATTGGGTAAAAGACCATGCGTTTCACTGGATTGGATTACTCCTTTGTTTTCGTTTAACTTTGCAATATGAAAGCTGTACACTGACTGTAATGAGTTTTTGTGCCATAGACTACATGTGCAGTTACTATAGCTTATTTTCCTTTTATGATTATAATTGTTTGTTATTTAAAGGTTGGAAGTTAGTTTTCTAATTGGATTCTATCAGGAATCCTAACTTTACGCATAAGTGTTTAAAGAATGAATGTGCACTATGGTAAGTGCGGTGACAGATGGAGTACTGCAGCCTAACATCTTCCATGTTTCCATGACTACCCTAGCAGTAATCCTAGAACACAGGTGGACACTTTCCTAAAATTCTTTGCTTTTATTTTTAGGTTCTTGTCTTGTCGAATAATCTTCTGAAGAAGCTTCCCCATGGCATTGGAAACCTGCGGAAAATAAGAGAGTTGGATTTGGAGGAGAACAAACTTGAATCTTTGCCTAATGAAATAGCATATCTTAAAGATCTACAGGTTAGGATATTAATATGAGGAATGCACATCATGAGTTAATTCTACTGAGTATTTCAAGAAGAAATAATAAGTTTGCATTTACCACTTTTTAAGTTTCCTGTAGATGTTCTCTCCTGCGTATGTAAGGAAAACGTATCCGAACAGTCATGTCAAAATTCCTTTCAAAGACCTTGATCTAAGGGCCCATAGTTAGACTACAGCAGCATGGAGTGAGTTAATGTTTCACTTTCCACAAAAATATTCACTAACTTTAGCGTTACATAATTGGTACATATTCAAAATGATTACAAATTATTTTAAATAAAATTATTTGAATGATTTGTGATTTAAAAAACAAAATAAATGCATACATAGAGGTGATTGTTGGTGTAGAACATTGACCAAAAGTTAACATTTTAGCATCAGACTAGAGTTGTATTTTTCACGAGAAGAGGGCCATAAGGTAACACACTTCCAAAATAGAAAATATTGGTTGAGTCTCAGCTGTCTCAAAGAGGAGCACCACTTTATCAGTTAACACATTGTGAACAAAGTATTGACACCTGTCCTAGAAAACCTGACCTAGTGGGGCTGTTTTTTTTTTTTTTTAAAGGTGCGCTGTGTACACAGGTTCATAGTGCCATAGTTGCCTATTTTCATAATGGCAGAACTTTATTAAAGAAATCCTCTTTGCTTGAAAGGTAGTCTACAATGGATAAACAAAAAGGATATATGGAGTTTCATGAAGCACACTGGAAAAAATTACACTTACTTGTATTTTTGAAATCTGTAATATAACGGTTTCTCTGTCAAGTTTCAGTTCCTTGACTTTTGTCTATAGGCACTTTTTAAATTGCAGATTACTAGATGAGTGAAAAACATAGTTACTGTTTTTTTTTACTAGCTCATCGTGTGGTAAGGAATTCAGGAATACTTTATAAGTCATCAATATCATTTGTAACTGTTTCTGCTGCCTTCTCTCTGATCTAATAGTAACTGGCCAATCATCATTGGGCAGAGTTGATTTTTTTGGTCAGATACAGCAAATGATACAATGTCTTCCATTTTTAAAATGGACTGACTTGGAGATACTTCAGTTTAATTTTGGAATGTATTGTAAATGTAAAACGGGCAAATATTTGTGTTTGTCTCTAGTATAACTAGTGCAGTGGAGTTCCAATATTTTAGCCTAGCCTCCTTTTCATTTTATTTATCTGTTGTAAAAGAGTGCCGCTTCTCTGTGGCTATTAAAATTAGTAGGAGGCAAAAAGAACAAGATAGGGCAGGAGTGGTAAAACAGAAGTGGATGAGAGTAGAAATACCCATTTAACATGTAAAGTGCTCATGTAAGGCTGCTTCTTGAAGAGGTTAAAGTCTAAAATAAGTTTCAAGTTCCGGGTCTCAGAGCTACTTAGATGTGCTGCATTTCTACTGAGGGTGCATCCTCAGATCTTACAATAACAAATTCTAGAAAATGATAACATGGTTTCTCCAATATTGGATCTTCCATCGATTTACATGCTTGAATTAACCCTGTTGGCGAGCTGGGAATCATAGTGTTAAACTATAACATTGTACTAATGACATATGCCAATTGTGACTAACCCTGTTACAGTATTAATGATTGTATACAGTTAGAAAAATAAAAATAAAAACATACACAAATGCTTTAATATAATCTCAGTAGTAGCCTATTCACACAATTGTTAATTATCCCAAATTCAGTCAGTCAGAATAAAGCAGTCCTCACCCCTCCCCACCCAAGTCACCATAGTTTGTGTGTTAAGGGAGTGCTCTTCAACTCTGCTCTGTCACATAAGTGGCTTAAATCCTATTTCTCTCAGCATTTTTGAATAATGATCATTTTATTAAGCCTAATACATCAGATCAAATCTGATCTTCAAAAAAAAAAGGTCTTTTTTAAGCCTACTTGTGGAAAAACAAGAGGTTCCATTCTGAGGACCCCACTAGGCGTGCTTATTTTGCCTTCATCCAGTACATAAGGCAAATGATTGTAAAATGTGTCCAATATATTCCACAGAAACTCTCAAAAACAGAAGTTCAGTGCAGTGCCTGGGCGTGTACCTAGGGATATGTCTCTTGCTCGAGCTCTGACATCTGAGCTTCTGCACTGCAACTTAGAATCTGAATCAACAGTAACAGCACAAAGTACAGGTAAGCGGATCCTGCCCAGTCTGCAGCGGAGAGACCCATGGAGTCCCGAAAGATGCCACATCGACAGTAAAAGCAAAAACAATGCAGCAACGACCAGGCTGCACATAGGTGGCGAAAGTGGTGGCTGAGCTGAGAGGAGATCTGCACTTAGTCCCCAGCAGGTGGCAGCGGAATAGGGAGACAGTCTCCTGAAGCCATACATACTACGAGAATCTAGGTGGCTTTTGTCTGACCCAGTTCATAGGCGTGGGGGGGGGGGGGGTACTTGTAGGATGCACCCTTAAATATCACTGCGGTTGGATGCGTGGTGGGCTGCACTCAACCTCGAGGAAGCAGAGGCTCCCTCCGGTGCTTCTGGCTTGTGGGGGCGGTGGAGCGGGGTATAGGGGGGCATCCTGAAAGACTAAATTCTGGGCCTCATAGGAAGCGCTCTTGGCAGACACCTGTGACGGTACATTGGTGAGATGCACCCCCAGCATAACATGTAAAGGCCTACTCCCAGACTCCCTGCCACCTTTTCTGTTGGGACATCCCTCAATTCTTAGGGGTTCAGGCTCAGTAGGGTGCAGGACCCTATTCTGCTCTAATCTCAACCATCAAAGAGCCACAGCACAAGAGAGCTCTCACCCCTCGCAAGTGTGAAAATCGTTACTGTCCCCCCTCCTTTTGACCAGCTCCTCTATCTCTGCTACAATTGAGTCTCCTGCCCTCCCACCTGAGACTGCAGTGCCTCGTCTAGGCTGGTAGCAGTCTCAGTCATGCTGGGCATCCACCAGAGCTTGACATACTTCTAGTGTTATAGTTATGGCTATGTCTAAACCTAAAGCATCCAGAGTCTCCTCCATAAAATATTTTCTTCAAGGGCAAACGACCGAGAAGAGCCAGAACCTGGGCACATCTGCACTGGCACATTCTGTGGACTCCATGGACTCATCAGATACCAGCCTAGATGCACCAGTGACAAAGGCTTACATTAGACACTCCTAGAGTTTCGCAAACATATGGCAGCGTGGAGCCATGACTTCACTAAAATGCTATTTGATTTAGACCAGACCACCCAGAGTCAAATCGAATGGAACAGCTGCCCATAATCAGAAGGATCTCTCATGACTAATATCCTCACTGGATTCATGCCATGAGGATCTGGATGACAAACTGGAAGATTTGGGGGATTGCTCCAGGAGACATGACATGACTTTGAGAAATCCCATAAGTAATCTCATCCTAGAAGACTACGTCCAAGCCCTGTTTCAATAGATCTTTCCAGACCCTCCTGCAGATCCCATAAGGCTCGATCTCACGTATAGGGTGTTCTCTGTGTGCCAGCTGAAGATAAAATTGGCCCTGGGTGATCTCATTAGGGTTACCTTCTTTAAAGACTGAGACAATCCTAGTGGCAGCCCACAAGCAGGAATAAATTACCTTTAGATTCCACCCTTACTCTTTTTCAGGATATATCACCCTCCAGTTGAGCATGCTAAAAGAAGTTCACACAGATCACAATCAACTTCCGCCTTGAAAACATCCCATACAAGTGGTGATTTTCTTTTCGCATGTTCTTCACATACAAAGGTAAATATTATTGGGTGCATGAAGCAAAAGGGGCTTTGTGTTTGACAGAGGCAATGGGACATCCGGCCAAGGCAATAACTAACCAGGATGATCTAAGTGGAGCCTGTAGCAAACCTAAAACTGATAAGGTGGAAGAGGAACAAAAACGACAGACAGCAAATAGAAAATAAGATTTCACAGTCCCCTCGGAAGATGATTGATTGTACCCCATGTTCTAGCTCGTTGGTATGCATACTTCACGGGGGGGGGGAGTTTTTTTGTATTGCCATAAACTGCAATTGCTCCACCAAGCACTCAAATTATGCAATCAAAGTCCACAATAATAAAGTTAGATTCTTCAAATCTTCTTCTCTTTATTCCTTCATCCAATGCCACTGTAATTCACAAAAACACAACCCATGGCAGCTCCTATTGATCCACCTGCCACTAAATTGTCAAAGAGTTGTTCAGCTTCCTTGTCTCTATTCATTCTAGCTTATGCGGCTGCTCCTAAACTCAATAGGCAAACACACAAAGGTAACAGTTATACAGGAGCGCACAGTGTGTGTAAGCAAGTCCAAATACAAGTCCAGTTGGTGCTCAAGGTGGGCAAGAGTCTGTTACCACGACTCTCATATATAGCCACTGTTGGCTATATATGAGAGTCGTGGTAACAGACTCTTGCCCACCTTGAGCACCAACTGGACTTGTATTTGGACTTGCTTACACACACTGTGCGCTCCTGTATAACTGTTACCTTTGTGTGTTAAACTACATTGCTAACAGGTTACCCAGTCTTTAATATCATGATTCATACAGCAACCAACATTGGCATGGCGGGAGTTCGT
The DNA here is from genome assembly GCF_964263255.1 of Lissotriton vulgaris. NCBI lineage: Eukaryota > Metazoa > Chordata > Amphibia > Caudata > Salamandridae > Lissotriton > Lissotriton vulgaris. The sequence goes on from NC_141693.1 coordinate 1,104,851,441, forward strand.
CAGCTACTGTTCAGAGCCAGTCCTAATTGGTTCCTCCAAGCTAGATTACTTCGGAGGACATCCAAGATAGACTGTAAGATGCATGATAATGTTGGAATGATTTATGAGTTAAGTTGTTGTTTTGTTTGACTTTGTTCACAGTATTTGTTATTCATGGCTTGCACCTCACAGTCCGCATTGCATTCACACCCATTGACTAATTCACGCACACTGGCCTCAAGCGTGGCAGATGGGAAGTGGTCCAAAAGCCTGCAAACATTTTTTCAACCACCTTGTTTCCTCCGAACATGCACCTTATAATAATAGAACTCCTATCACAATAATTACATATAACGGTCAGGCCATAATATTCCTGTCAAGCGGAGGGTGCTGATACAGTGGCTTAAAACAAAGAAACGGTTACCCTCCTTCAAGAAACCCAGGTAGTCTCTAGAGATGTACCCAGGTTTTGCTTTTTTTGGTTCCCATCTTAATTCCATGCACATTTCACCACAAAAACAAATGACACCGTGATGCTCATCTGAAGGGGTGGACTTTAGAGCTAAATTTCATCCACACGGATAGAGAGGATAGTTGGATAGATGTAATGGCAGATTGACTATATGAGGAAAAGGCACAGTTTTACACAGAGTTCATGCCAAAGCTAGCACTCTCCACAAAGGGCCATGTCATAGTAGGGTATTCCTTAATTGTATCATTAATCCCAGATTTGGATGGAACCTCTGTGTGCCCTACATATACCAAGGCTCCTCCCTCCCTTTTGTGTAGTCTGGTAGACTTCAAAATTGAAGATGTATGGAGGGAGCAACACCAGAGAGCTAGAGAATATTCCTTTTACTCAAATGTACATAGATCTTGTATGTGAGTAGACTACGTTCTCAACTCCAGGGTGCTGAGGCCATAAATGATGAGCACTGAAATGGGTCCCAAAAAAATATCGGACCATGCGTCAATTTGGCTCCACCTGAACATGGTGAATCCTATTCCCAAGTCCGCAGGCCATGGCTTCTAAATTTCATTTCACGAGAGATCCAGTTGCAAAGGAATGCATTATGGAGGCCTTAGCTAATTACTTGTGGGAGAATGATAGTGGCGAGATACGCTATAGCATACTATGGGATGCTGCAAAAGCAGTAATTAGGGGGGGGAATTAATATTTCACACAGCAAACCTGAAGAGATTGGGTGGGCAGAGAAAGCAAGAACTTGAGGACGAGATACATTGACTATAAACACAACATAAGCAAAACAGTTCAGCCCGCAGCTATAGGGCTCCTCGAAAAGCAATGAGGGAGCTAGAACAATTACTAATGTGTGATACCGCCAAGAAATTATTATCCATTAAACAAACTTATTACAAGAAAGGAGACCAGGCAGATTGGTTATTAGCCTGTAAACTCAAAGGCGCACACAAGAGATCACATTCTTAATATTAAAGACTCACAAGGCATTCTGCTCTCTGACACAGAGTATCCTACATGACTTTGTTGATTATTACCAATTTGTTTTTTTTACTGAAGAGTATCTGTAATCAGATGCACAGGAGGCCTACTTGGTGGACATTCGGTCTCCACTATTAGAGGCTGGCTTCTCTGCACTTGTAAGCAACTTACCTGGCATTCTTTCAGAAGGCCTTCATGCACATTTTAGCAGAAATGTTAACTGCAGGTTTTAATAATATCTTTAACCAAGGAATAGTCACAGGTACAATGTTGAAATCTCAACTGAAGTTGCTGTCGAAACCTGTAAAAGACCCAACAAACAACTTTGCCTGAGCTTGTGAGTCCATAAAATACCTTGGCATTTACTTACCAGACACAATGGTTGACCTTTATCAGAGCAAAATCTTACCTTTGCTGTGGGTATTATACAAAGACCTCTACCATTGAGACAAACTAAAAATATATTTTCAAGGGAGATTAGCATCAGTTAAATGAACTGCTTCCCCATCTCCTCTGTAATGTAGAGTCTGCCTTTGCGATTATCAACATCTTTAGTGGAGCAAATTTAGCGAAAACTTCAATCCTTTCTTTGAAATGTCATTCTCCAAGTTCTAAAGGCAACATTGTTTACAGGTACAGCAGGAGGAGTCCTGGGCTTCCTGAACATGGAATCTTGTATTCAAGCTGCTCAACTCTGGCCCCCTTCAAACTCTATCATATCCCTTAAATTAACTGTTGGGTCTATTTTTAAAACTATTTCTCCCACCAGAGGCCATTCCATATCTTCCTTTTGCTCTCCCCTCCCACAGGCTCCTTCAGGGAGGTCTTAACAAAACACAGATCCAATTGAGTATTGGCAACAAATCACGTGCAAGAAGAGTTCTCCCCCATTTTCTTCACCACTAACTCCTATTGTATATAACCCAGACTTTGTACTGGAATTTAGTAACCATCACTATAGGGTCAGAAAAAATCGCAACACTCACTTTAGGTGATCTCTACTCTGGCTGTGAGATACTTTAACATGAGGAAATTAAGGAGAGGTGGCTTCCTGACAGTGATGACAAGTTCTGACTAACACAATGGCTTACTAGTTGTAATAAAAAGAAATCATTCGACCTTTAGGCATATTCTGATGTTTTGGGTGGCAGTTCTCTGTCCTATCTTGCAGCAACTTATTGGAATTCCCTCCCCCTTGATCTACAGAACCTTAAGAATCCCTCCCTGGTTCAGAAATAGCTAAAAACGTTCTTGTTCAAGTAGCTTGTCTTCTGCTTTGGTTTCTCTTGATGCTTAGACTCATCTCAATCCCATAAACTTGTCACTGCCTTCTTGATTGCTCATTGTTTTGAGATTGATTTCCATGTGAATCTATGAACGAACTAACATAGGGGAAGAAAAGGTTTCTCATCTGTAACTGAAGGTCTCCAGTATTGGTATCTTTCATAGATTTACATGGGACCCATCCTCCTCCCCTTCCACTAGCACTTATGCACTGGGGTGGGGTGAGGTGAATACTGCTGTTTGAGGCATGTTAGTTGTAGATGCACATGATTTGCATACTGCTGTCATCTGGTGTTGGGTCCGGATGTTTGCAATTTGTTTTTCTACGAAGAAATCTTTCCTAGTCACGAGGTAAGGTGACTCCTCCTTCCGATAATAGTGTGCATAGGCCTCAACTCCATTGTCGGATTGTTTTCTTTCCGCCATCTGGTTTTGACGGGGCTTGTGACGCTCCGGTTTGAAACCGTTCTTTCGGATCCCCTTGGTGCACAATGCACTGTACCTTCGTCTGTATTGTTTTGTACGTATTTATCATCCTCTGTGTGAAAACTCTATCTTTGATCGAGAAGACATCACTGGCAGCCTTCTGGCATAGCCTTTTCGGTTTACTTCCACTCCTTTACACATCATTGAGTCTTCTGCCAATGGAAGGGACCCCATTCCAGTTCTGTCCTCGGTGTCTCTCCAAATATACACGCACCGACCTCCTTAAAGTCTGCAACTTGTGCCTCTCACCATAGCACAAGGCAGAATATTGCAACACTTGTCTGTTGTTCAGATCGAAAAAGACTTTGCGGGACCACCGAGCTCAACGAAGGGACATGCAGCTGCAGAACATTGAACACACCCCCGTATATCTTCAGAGGGGATACTGAGCAAGAGGAGATGGAAGCGTCAGCAGCAGAAGAGGAGAAGTCACTGTCCATCCAAGATTCGGATTCCTTTGAGTCCGAAGATCATCCATCTGGCAGGGTGCTGTGAGTAACAGCCCCTTTGCCCACTAAACTTTCTTCCATCAAACAAAAAGCTTCTGGGCCACCACTGCCTTCTGGCCATGGTCGACACAGATACTGCTTTGAATGTCCCACCCTCTGGCTCGGCACCGAAACAGCAAACCAAGCCTTCCGGCTCTGGCTTGAACTGAGACAAAACACCTTCGGCACCGAAACCTTCAGATTCAAACGATAAAGACCGGTCCAGTTTGGTGCCAAAACCAAGGAGCCAGTCCTGGAAACTATGCAGGATAAACTGAATCCTAAGCAAAAGAAAATGTACATTATTCCAGACACTGGACATATATTGGCAAAATCAGTGTCTTGCAAAAGGAAGATTCTTTCAGAGGGAATAACCTACAAAATCCCTCTAAAAAAGGACATTGCTTAAAGTCCTTTCCACCCTATACCTCAATCCCCTCCCACACTATCCCTAAATTCCCACCACCTTCTTCGCCATTACCATGCTCATACCCGTTAGACATTACACCACAGGGTTCTCCGATTACACAACCTGATCAAGAAGACGGGGATGACAATAGTCCTCCACCAATACATCCATATAATGAATACAATATTGATCCGCCTATAGATAATGATCCGGACTTATACTCTGCAAAAGCATCACCTCCTGATGACCACACAATTTCTTTCATGGAAGGTTGTCTTTCTAATTGCTATCATTTCATTAAGACCTGTTGGTAAGCTACAGGCATTAACCTTAGAAACACCTTTCTTTTGGCTTCATAAAGAAAGAGGTTCTTTGTTCAAACCCAAAAGTAATTTCCACTTTTCATATTAACCAATCACTTGAGTTACCCATGTTCTTCCCTCAACCTTACTCATAGCAGAAAGGGCTCTACACACACTTGAGCATTTATTATACAATATTGATGGGACAAAAGAGTTTCACAAAACAACTTTTTGTTGCATTTGCTCAACCTCATGAAGGCAATCCTATCTCTAAGTCCGGTATTTCTGAGAGCACATTCTACTTGCAAATTAAGAGCATCAATGGCCTTTTTAGGCAACATTCCCATAGTTGACATATGTAAGGCAGCTCGATGGTCTACACCACACACATTTACCAAACATTGTTGTGTGGATGTATTAGCACACCAACAAGCTAATGTTGGACAAGCAGTGCTAAAAACACTTTTTCAAACAACTGCAATGCCCACTGGGTAGCCACTGCTTCTGGAGAATACTGCTATACAATCTATGCACTTTCCCGGCTCCTCTGACACCTATGGTTGTTGCAGTTCTTATTATTCCCTTTACATTCGCCGTGACATCTCTGTACTACACTTACTTACTAAATTCTCACCCTCTTGCGGGAAAACAATCTAATGGAGTCGATGCCCATGTGCACTATCACCGAAAGGAGTCGCCGCCTTACCTTGTGACTGCAAAAGTCTTCTTCAAAGAAAAACAACTTTAAAACATCCGAACCCAATACTAGATGGCAGCAGTATGCAAAGCATGTGAATCTACAGCTCTACAAGCCAAGAACCGATGATTACAGGGGTAGTAACAAAGTCATTACTTTGATTGGCTGAGGTTTAGTTATTTTGTAATGCGAATAGTCTACTATTGAAATTGTTCAAGCTGTCCTGTGTAGGTTTATCATTGTTTTGCTCACTATGTCTACTGTGGGATCCCAGCTCAACAACTGAAAATATTAAAGCATGTGAACTGATGAAAGATATCAATACTGGAGAACTTTTGTTACAGTTAAGTAACTGCCTTCTTATCTCTTATATCTCACCCATCTGGCTCGTTGACAAGAGCTATATCGGTGTGTGCTATCAGAGTGATCCAGAGTTCCAGAAAACGTCTACAGAAGAATACGCTGTTCTAACTTTATACTACTAAGCACAGGAAAGCCCTAAAATTATTTCATTATTGAAGTGGCGTGCTCTTGTACGTTTTTTAGGACCCTTTCATGCTATTCCAATTAATTTGTGAAATGGAGATTGAAAATTTGCTGAAGTTGAGCAATGTTCTTCTAAGTTGAGAGAACTTCAGACTAATTATTTATTTTTGTGTTCTCATTAGAAATTGGTTCTGACTAACAATCAATTAAGCACCCTCCCTAGAGGAATTGGACACCTAACCAATCTGACACATCTCGGACTTGGAGAGAATTTGCTGTCACATCTTCCTGAGGAAATTGGTAAGCAAACCGTTATGACATCCTTCCATGCAATTGTTTAATGGGAAAATAATGGTGCTTCAATCACATACTCCTTTCATGTGCATTTCTATTCATTAGTAAAATATAACTTTACATTATGGACTCCATTGGGGAATGTCCTAATGATCGGTAAGTGAGCTTTGTGTGACTTTAGCGGCCATTACAAATCTGCTTATGAAGGTCTAGTTACGGTGAGAGTTATGAGCTCGTGCCATAAGGTAACTTTAGATTGCGGCCCTGCCATGCACAGTTTTCTCATCAATAATTTTATTGGAAAGGTGAAAAGTAATATTACCAATGATGTTTCACATAATATTTGAAAGGGGGTCCTAGGGGCAATATTTTAAAGACCAGACGGAATTCAATCCTCACTCTTAGCCATAAATAACACAAGAAAAACTGTCTGCTTCATCATATGGGATCTCCTCTTGGTTGCAAAACCTAGTGCAACCAAGGACTGCAACCTTCTCAACAGAGGAAGGTAGCTAACTGATGTTTTTGAGATATTGTAAGATGGATTCAACTAAGATCCCCAAAGAAGTGGAGCATGAATAATTAATAAAGGTGATAGTTGCAGTGCATTTGAAAGTATGTGACTAAAGTGTGATTTAAAATTGGCTACCGGGACACAAAACAATTTTATTAGGCGCTGTCCAGGTGCCAAGAATAAAACAGTGCGTATTCAGTTTGAAACAAATAACTGAAATGGTCCAAATCAATTACAGGTCTACATGTTTCAGCCTTATGATCATAATCTGATCAAGGCTTTCGTCAGGTCGGCTTTGGAAAAGGCGGCCCATGTTTATTTTTGCATCGAGCTTTCACTTTAACAATAGCTGCCGGCCAACCACGCGAGTGCTGTGTGGGGCGGCAACTATTGTTAAAGTGAAAGTGCGATGCAAATATAAATAAGCGGCTGCTTTTGCGCAATGGCAACCGCTTGAGTGTGCTATTGTGGTTTAGCAAGGCTTTCCTAAGTGTACGTATTTTTGTAATTTATGTTATTTCTGGAACTGTGCCACCCGCCCACAATCCAGTGACTTGAAACATGAAGAAAAATGTGAGTCTTCCCAAAGCCCTTCTTAGTCTTAATTCCCAAAAACCTCTGCTGGACACTGGCTGCAGCAGTAACACAATCTGGCTGAGGCCAGTCAACGCAGATGCCACCAGGCTGACTGGAAGAACACTTGCTGCCTTCGGGGCACGGATGTGTCACTTGCCCTTTAGTGCTGGCACGCGCAGACCGGAAAACAAGCACGCTAAATGTGTGCAGAAGTTAGAAAAGAGCCAGGGCATGTTGTATTACACAATCAAAAACAGGGGGAGGTAGAGGTTTTCAGGTTAGCTTCACCCTCCTTATTCAGTTCCACAACATTTGAAATACTGAAATAAGACACCTAACCATAGGGGGAACAGGGATTCCACAGACAATGTATAAAAAACCCTCTTTCCAGAAAGAAAAACTCTTTACTAAAGGCCCTTCACCCACCAGGGTTACCCCTAGGTGACATGCTTCATCCTTGGGGTCATCTCAAACTGCTGTGGATTGAGATGTGCTGCAAATTGCGGACTATGTAGGAGCACCTATTTAGAGACTTTGGGTGGTGGAGTGATGTGGAGTGGAAGAAAAATAATTAAAAATACCTACCCAGTGAGCTAATGTTTTATTCCTGCTCCTAGTTCATAAGTCTTAAAATCGAGGGTTAATACCAGGGAGAGACCTAACTAGGAGTGTGGTTTCCCTAGCATTGGGTCAACCGGTTTCAAGCTGTCCCCTACAAGCTGTTCTTCAGGGGCCAGACCCGTGCGTACCACTCCTAATTAATCCTGTAATGTGGATACAATGAAGTGCACACCTAATGTGTATACACACAGTACAAACTGTTATTGATTGATACGCCGTATCTGTTGGAATAAAACAAAGGAAGAATTAGAATACCTGCCTACAGTCACAAGGGCAGGATTGTGGGTCAAGGACGAGGGGTGGGGGTTTGATTCCTCCATCGTATTCCCCCCTAGGGTTGGTGGAAAACAAGTATATCCAAACAGTGAAATGGAGTGGGGGGGAGATTAAGACAATTACTCTGGAGTCAAGTCTTGAGATGAAAGCAACTACTCTCTATCCTCCAAGGGATGATTGGAAGTAGAGCAACCTTGGGGCAATGCTTGCCCGGAAGCGCTCAACCTTATGTAGGCTCATTATCAAATAAATACTGAAAATATTTAAGACATTCACACATTAAGGAGTGCTAACGTAAAAAGAAAGGGAAATGATGGTTAGTGTACGCTTATGCTTTTTCAGGAAAGGTGCAAGGCATGTGCTTGGAACTCACCACAGGTATATTTCTTACCATAGTGGCGTAGCTGGACCTTCGGCGGGCCCCTGCGTTTGACCCCCCTTGCTACGCCACTACCTAACCGCTAGTAAGAGTAAGAAAACCCAGCCTGTTTATTAAACTTGTGACAAACGTATTACAGGTCAATAAACGGGATTTGTCATCACAGGTATCACCGACAGCATAACCATGATAAACTTTTAAAGCCAATGTATTAGAGGTAGCAAATGTAAGTAGGTGCCATCAGTCCTTTGCTTCTGAGGTGGAGTTTCGGCCACGCAGTCGAGAGGCACAACAGGTGGGTTGTCGGGCAGAAAAACTGCTATATTAATCTTCAGTTTTCGGGCCCTTATTTGTAGCTATGTCTACTCTTATTTAGTGGAATTTATGAGCTATACCCTTAAATCACTGGGTCATTTTTAAAGCCATTTTGTTAATGTTTTATTGGTTTTTTACTGATAATTTTTATTGCTATTGAAATGTGTCTGCAGATATTTTTAGCAACAAATATGCAGCTACTTAGAGAAGGATACATTCCATTGTCTGGTGAATATTTATACATTTATCTGAAAGAAATGCATTAGTAATAGATTCCTTTACTTAGAACCCCAGGCGTCAGACTGGATCCGGAAGGTTTTCGTCAGCAGTACCCCTGTGCGTGGGTGGGCGTTGTGCGGCTCTGTGTACGTCGTTGGCGTCTTATTTGCCAAGATGACATCGCTGGAGCTACTTAGATGCCCCCACACAAGTGGACGTCAATTCTTTCGATTTCTGCGCCAGCAAACGCAGATCCAGAGAGAGCGGTACCCCCAGTCAATTTTTGCCAGTTTTTTGGGGGGACTTTTGTTCCTATTCTTTGAGTCTTTGAGTCCTGGTGTGTAGTGATGCCCAGTTTTAAGTCTTGCGCGGCTTGTCCCCGCACAATGTCGGTGACGGACCTGCACAGTCAGTGTCTCTACTGCCTGGAACACGACCATGACTCTGAATGCCGGACCTTGGCTCCGAAAACTTTCCGAAAGTTGCCCGTCCCGTGGGAGGTCGAGAAACCAGTCGCGAAGCCGCCATCACAATCGTTCAACGAAATCTTCGCACTCTGAGTCCGGTAAGGCGAAGCACAAGAAGTCGAAGAAGCGCAGTCGCTCTTTGCCTTCCCCTAGCCTGTTGCTCGGCATGGCTGGGGATGCTGATGGTGCTGCTCCCGCGGAGCCTACGCAGTTGCTGATGGCTACCCGCCCTTTCCGGGTCCATCGGCGACTCTGGCCCAGCTGCAGGAGTTCCTGTCAGCCATGGCACACGTCTTTGGGCCACCTTCGTGCCCTGTGGATTCAACTGGGGGTCCGCGCTCTTCTGCGTAGTTGGCTCCGGCCCCGATTATCAACGACTCCGGTCTCGACACCGAGAGACGCCCCATGGATCCCAGCCGTTGTCGGTTGGCCTAGTATGACCTCCATCGACGCCGCCTCGAACTGGAATTTCTAGCCCTTTCTCCATCCACCTCCTTTTTTGCCGCCTGCCCGGCAGGTTGTGGAGGACAGGGAGGAATGGGAGGGGTCTAAGGACCCTCCTGCGAGTTAGACCTGGACTGGGAAGAGGATTTGGAGGATGCAGGTGACCTGGATTTTACTCCTGAACCTGGCACACTGTCTCCTCCTACCATGGCTTCGGAGGAGAGTGGTACATATTCTGTGGTGTTGCATAGTGGGGCTGAGGCTCTACACCTCTAGCTCCCTACGGTGGCCGTCAGGACTAACCTCCTGACAGAAGTGCTTTGGCGGGCGTATTTCTCTACAGAGCCACTGCTGCCCTTTAATGACACTTTCGAAAGTTCTCTTGGGGAGATGGTCCAGGTCCAACACAGGGGCTCCCTTGGATAAGAACGTGGCTTGACTCCATCGCCTGGCTACGGGCGACCCCATTTTCCTCGCCCAACACCCTACCCCGGAGAGCTTGGTTGTCCAGGCCTCTGAGTCCCCAAGCGCTGGACAGGGAATCCAAGAAACTGGAACAGTGTGGGCCGTTCTTCCCATTCTGTGTGGGACACGGTTGCGCAGGTGCTGCCTGAGTGTCCGGAGGAGGCCCGGACGGTGCTCTCCCACGCTATTTCTGAGGGGAGAGATACAGCCAAGTTCATGATTAGTTGTATCCTTGACATTACCGACTCGCTGGGCAGGGCGATTTCCACGACAGTGGCGCTACGCGGTCACGCCTGGCTGAGGACGACTGGCTTTTCCGGGGATGTCCTGAACACTCTGATGGACACGCCCTTTGATGGCATTCGCCTTTTCAGTGACCAGGCAGATAGTGCATTGGAGTGTTTTGAGGACTCATGGACTACGGCCAAGTCCTTTAGGCCTTTCGGCCACGCGCACTTCTTCCGCTTCTGCTTTTCGCTCCTTTCGTGGCCAAGGAAGAGGCACCCAGATAAGTTTGTTTCAGAATCACAGGCCTGCGCAGCAACCGTCTCAGCGCAGCGGTATTAGATATTACATATATAAGTCTATTTTAAGATCCCTTTTAAAGAAATTTAGTGTGCAATTATTCTTGACTCATGTCTAAAGATTATGCAAGTCATTTATGAGCTAGTTCATGGTCACAAAAAAAACCTGTCCATTATGGCTAATACTTGGTTGGTAACGATGGGTCTGATATTATCCAATTAAACTCAAATACACAACGGTACAGAAATCCTGGATTCATTGCAATTGTGTGCTGCACAATATTGAAAATCACCAAGGGGATAGGTCTGTAGGATGAGTGACCAACCGCAGCACAGCAGGTCACAGGTTCCTCCCCTCCCACCACTCCGAGTAGGGCTGACGCTGTTCCACAAGCGCTGCGAGGTATGCTGTATTGAGTATGCACTTGAAGCTCTGCCCATATGTTTCATTGGCTTGTCATTGTCTTTCTTAAATGCTGGCTTCTGATTCAGTAATCTGCTTGTTAGTCCCTCCTTAGCACTGCATTGTCTTCATTTGTAACCTCCCATGAGGACTGGCCCTTTTACGCCTGTTACACCATCTGTTATTTAATCTATAGGCACTATTTTCTTCAGTGAGTTTTGTCTTACTTGCAGCATGATGTGCTTTCCTTATATTCAGCACACCATTGATGCTTTCACTTTCCAAGCAGCAGGGACAATGGTGGCAGCTTCTCTGCAATGCCATAGGTCTCGCATTTAGCAGAGTTATTGCTATTGGCATTGTAAATGACAATAGCTTAAACTCTTGCAAATGTGAAACCTATTGCTTCACAAATATTTTTTGTGGGTTTGCTTTCTAGCACTTCATGCCACGCTTGCACTTAATAGAGGCCAAGCCCCCTTCTTTAGACGCAGCTCGTCTAAAGAAAGGGGTGTGGCCTCTATTAAGTGCAAGCACTTCCAAATTGTAGTGTTCGTGGCCAGTAACCCCACGGATACTCATTTTCATAATTGATTAATTCAAGTCTGGCAAACTGTCTAAAGCTTAACTCCAGTAAAACTGAGGTCCTACTCTCTGGGATCATGTCACCAACTCTTTGGCCGCAGAACTCTGTTTCCTCCCTGCACCAGTAAGTAAGGTGGCAAACCGGAGATTAACCTTTGATAATAAGCACTAGAGAAGTGATTAGTATTGTTTGTTATTCCCGCTTTATAAAGGAGAAACTGTTTTTCTTGTGGGTATAGTATAACTTAAATTACTTAGAGTGCAAGGATGTAGTTATATCCGGTTAGAAACACTGTATTACCCAAGATATTGGATTCATACACTGGATCCTAAAGATACCCAAGCACTCCAACAGTGTTGTACATTAATAAAGGGTCCAAACGTTAAGGACTTGTCACTCAAACAAAGTATAATTTGTATGAGAACTTGTAAGCTTCACTGCATTGAAAAGTTTACATACTATGTATTTTCTTCAAAAACAGCCAACACCTGTTTCATCATACAGTGACACCTTACAAGGTTGTGAGAAGTTGGGGAAAAAAAATTACAAACTGAAATTATTAGCTATTTTCTAGAAAGAGTAGCAGAGAGAAGAGAAAAAGAAGAATATATATTGAAACTGCAATGAGGAAACCGGAACAAGCAAGACAATGTAGAAATTCCGTAATTTGATTCACAGTGCAAAGAGAAGGAAACTGAACAGTACTCTTGGGTTGTATCCAAGGAGTAGACCCAGTGATCCAAGCCCTGTTAAAAATTGAAGTGTGTTAACACTATGGCTGCTAAGGCAATTCCCCTCCTGTGCTGGGAATTGCCATTTTGCTGGTGTCATGACGAGCTGAGCTCGTCATGAGCACAGCTCCAGGCTACCTCATGACGAGCTGAGCTCGTCATGAGCATGGAAGGGGTTAAGAAAAAAGTACAAATAAACTGCAAATTAGTGTTATATACCGTTGTGAAGAAAGGTCTTATACTGATGAAAGATCCAATAGTTTGTGAAGACCAGCCTCAAAAGTATGGAAACGTAGGTCATAATTCAGATAGACTTGTTGGTAGGTATCTTATATAGCCCTCTGGCAAAGTATAGTACTTTCTTGTAATGTCACAACAACATTATACTGGTAAAAGAATGCAGATTGGAAATTTAAATATTTCAATATGTAAACCTAATTAAAGATAATGTAGATGGCCTATTTGTTGGGAGTCCAGCTTACATGAATTAACCATAGTGAGTTGCTCGCATGTATTTAGAAATTAGTAGTCACTCATCTGTTAAGACAGTAAATTAAGAATGTTGTATGTTTATTCTTGTATAATCATAATATATAAATTCTGCAGTGAAAGAAGCCTGTATGTCATTAACCGTAGAAAAGGGGGCACACTGCTAAACTGTCGAAAGCAAGTAGAAGAGCTTCCCAACCATGTAATGCAAAAAACATTCTCAAAGGGTGATGACAAAGTATGTGGATTCCAATATGCTGTTGATATAGCATAATACCAAAACGTAATTTAAATAAATTGAAAAACGTGTTAAATGGAAAAATGAATGTGGAAAGTGATAGAATTATGGGGAAGTCGCCAATATTAAAAGGGTCTTAACTAGATCTAGAGAACCAAAAAAGTGAGAGATCTAAGTTTGTCATCAAATGTAGGAGTCCATAATATGCTCCAATCCGTAAAGTCGAGGGAGAAACCAGTTCAGTAGTAAAAATGCGAAAAAACGTATGGATATAAGGAGGTATAAAACGTATTATATGTCAATATATTAATCTACTAAGACATATTAAAACTATAAAGCCCATGCCAAGTAAAGAGTTAATGCAAATGAGACTGTACGGTGTCCTGTATCCGAAAGTACTCCCCTCGTTGCGTTAAAGGGTATAGTAATGTCTGTCAAGATTAAATAAATGTCTACTGATGAGTGTGCAAAGACCTATAAATACTATAAAGCCCAAGCCACAAAGTGTATAAACACATGAATCAGTACTGTGTCCCATTTTCAAAGGCACTTCTCCGTTGTCACAAAGGGTATATTAGTATCTGTCAAGAATTGGGTGTATTCTGTAATGGATACGGTTTCCCGGACATAGATCTGTAGGGGTAGTTAGCTAAAGTAATACGACTCGGAAGATGTCTGTAAACAATTGTAGTAACCGTTACGAAAATGCAGTTTCCCGCAGATCACTTACCCGAGCGTGATTCTTTTCCTGCCTAGAACGAGCACCGAGCAGTTATTAAGATGCCTTCTATTTGTTTGAATGAGTTGTGCGTAAACTTATTTACAGAGAAAAGGGACTGCCCGGAGTAGAGTTCCTGAGAATGTAGTTAGAATGCAAGCCATATTTAAACATAGGAAGAAAGTTCTTGGGGCTATGAATCTTATTATAATTCTATACTAATAAGACAAATAAAGCGTTGATAAGGGTAGCTAAAATGTAGAGAATAACTATGTTCAACGCATTAAATGTACATGTTGTAAAACATCATGATGTTGTAGAGAAGGGGGTGTGCCCTAAATGCAAAATCATTATGTACGGTTGTCAGTTATGACCTTATACTGTCAGAACTATCATTCCTAGAATGGGTAAAGTTTTTTAAATATTAAACTGTATGGAGTTTAATGTAAAATTTGTGAGATCCACTTGGTCAAAATCTCCAAAAAGAGAATGTAGACAGTAGAATTGAGGGTTTTAAGTAGGTAGGTAGTGGAAGAGTAGATAATGGAAGAGGAAGTTAAGAGTACATATTCAAATATTTTCATGTTAATGTTTGGTACAGCTAGACTGTTTTTGTGATGTTTGTATATCACATTTAGTGCATCTATATATTCTCAATATCTACAGGTTTGTTGCTCCGCACATGGAGATTGCAAGGTAAGTATATTCCTGGAATGGAAAAGAACATAGGTCCTTCTTTTGATGCCCATTATAACACCATCACTTCATCCGGGTTCTTTGCGCTAAAATCTCTTAGAAAGATCTTCCCCTTTATTCCCCAGAGTCTATAAAAAATGGCCACATCAGCCTTTGTGATAGCGAAGGTTGACTACTGTAATGGCCTATTCGTCAACATCAGGAAAAAGTGTTTGACAACATTTCAGATTATCCAAAATGCAGCTGCCCGGCTGCTACTGGGTATCCCCAAGCATGAATCTGCTTCCCGTGTGCTCAGACACCAACATTCGCTCCTAGTTAGGAAGTGTATAGTCTTTAACCTTTTGTGATTCGCCTTTAATGCACTGTATTGCATTGGCCCAAAATACTTTAAGCGCAACTGTCAGTGGCATATTCAAGCTAGACCCATGAGGTCTGCTGCAGCACACAATCTTGTAGTACCCAAATTCCAAAAGACTGGTTAGTGGGGCGGAAGCTTTCTGGTGGGAGCCACAAGATTTTGGAATTCCCTTCCTTTTGAACTGAAAAAGTAAACTTAGTTGTTGGCATTCAGGAAAGCACTCAAAACATGGCAGTTTACCAATACCATTTATTTCTCTGCCATTACGGTCTCTTCCCTGAGTTAAGCACCTGGACACCCGCAGGTATAAGATGCACTTTATAATTTAAAAAAAAAATAATTTTGTTAGGACATTACCAAGCAGATTGTATATTTAGTTAATGAAAAAATCTTTGGTATGTATGTATCACCCTTTTCGTGAACGAAAAGCGATGTTATACTCATTAAAAATATAATTTCTACATTGCCAAAGGTAAACAACATTCTACTTTGTGTGTATCTGGCAGAAAAGTAAAAAACTAAATCAGAATCCACAACGGTGAGATATGAATCACAATTGTAGACTGAATAAATGTAATTTGTAAATATGTATGGACAAAGAAAAATTCCAAATCAAAATTTTATATACAAGCTGATTGGAGATAATTGTAATCTAAGCAAATCACATACTTAGAAGTGCTTTCATAGTATGAGAAAGCGTCTTTAGGGATTCCAAATTAGGCGCACTAAAATTTGGCACACTAAAATTTTACATTCTTGGACTCTCTGGAACAGATTTTCAATAGTTATAATAAAATCCCTTCCCATAGTTACTGAACTAGAACAAACTTCTTCAAACACAGAAAACCAAAGATTAGCACACATAATTAAACGAAGGTGTAAATAACTATCATTCTCTATTGATGACCCCCTCCTGTCACAAAATAGTTTTAGAGCACTTGTAATCTATGACAAAGAGCTTATTAAAGCTAAAAATTCCATGCTTTTAAGTCGATCAAAGTTTAAAAGTATTTTAGATATGCCTGGAGGAAGTCGGAGAGCTTTCAGAAAATGATTTTCACCAATTTGCAAGTCGCCCACCTTATTTTTAGATTCCTTTAAAGTGCTGACTTTCAGAATTCACCTCTATACAGCTCAAGAGATGGAGACAATACTCAAATGGCATTGGTAGATGCAAAATGTATTGTAGCATCACCACGATAACCTAATAAGCTTTTGCTATATTGAAGCTACTTTCGTGGACATCGTTTGGGAGCAAAGGATGTGCCAGGAGGAGCAGGGAGCAAGTTAATAAGTTTTATGTTAGACCATCTTGGCATACGAGTAGATTCTATGTCTAACACCTTTTCCAGTTTTATACTTCCTTAAATCATACTTGATTAAAATAACTTATGAAAGCTTATGAGAATAATCTTTGCTTTTGTAGTATTTATAAAAAGCCATCAACTGGAACTAAATTCAGAGCACCTATTCAATAAGTTTTGAAGGCCCACAGGATTGTGGAAGACTAAAATCGTTTTGCCAAAACCAAAGGGGATGATAGACTGAGTGTTGAACATTGCAAGCACTCACCCCCAGTTAACTGATTTGGGTATAATCCATCATCTTTCTTTAGCTCACTCCTCCACCCCAGTTCAGACATGGCCATATGCATATCAGCCTGACCCTGTGCCTCCTGGAAACAGTCCAGCCCGAACTGCCAAGCCATGTCTTCCCTGGACCGGACCAAGCATCCTGGGACCGGTTTCTGGCTAATCCGCCGTCAACAACCAGGCTAGCTTGAATCCAGTGGCAAAGTGAGCAAGAGACCCACGTCTGGGCATACCCTGCCAACTTAGGGCGAACAAAGCAAAACCAAATTGTATTGTCTGCAGACGATGTTGTAGAAATTGTAACCCCAGATAGTGATGGAGAATTGTTAACACAGTTGAATGATATACAAATTAAATCAATTTAGAGCCAGATTATGACCATGGCAAACTCCTTCAGTTACTCACATGATCATCTGGCAGTCCCATATCTTGCAAATTCCTCCAGATCTTATTTTTAGAAAAATTTTTGACAACTGATTTTATCAACAGAATCTTTACACATACAGAATATATTTAACAAGGAAACCTACATACATACTTGTGAATCCTACATAGAAGTATATCTTTGTATACCTTGTGTGCAATTTCGACCCGCTTCTCTGCGTCTGCTTGCCTAGTGTACTACTAAAACTTTCCAGGTTCCCTGCTCAATTAATGCCAGAGACAACCAGAATTATTGAACTCACTTAAATTTTCTCATTGTTTATCGCTTTTCGTATCGATCAAAGTAGTCTGGTAAGTTGAAGAAAAAGCACAAGAGATCTAAGCAATACTCCGCCCTTTCCCACCACTTTCACTCCCCAAAGAATTTTCTGGGGCGTTACCATACTTCTTGATCCCTCTTCGGATGTTAGTGGACGTCTGAGCATATCCTGCAACTTGTTCTGGCACAACCAGAGTTTACAGGGCTGTCCGCCACCCAAAAACAGATTGAAGAGCTCTAAAAGGCCTTGCTTTGACTCTTCGGATCGTTGCTGACTCCCTCTGGCAAGCTTTTAGTCGACTTGAAACAAAGACTCTCCCTCCATAATACTGCCGGAGGTTTCGTCCTCTGCGCATGTTGGACCCTCCGAGCCCATAGAGTTCTGTGTTTCCAAGGTGTCTCTTGCTTGGAGATGCGTTCTACTTCAAGTGAAACTTAGACTCCTGTATGCCTTTCCACTAATGCCAGTCCTACCTAATGTTCTCAAGAAGATAAGGACCGCCTGGGTCCTAGTCATCCTAGTGGCTCAAGATTTGGGTACAGATATTATGGTATCCAGAACTCCTGGGCTTGAGCTTCTCTCCTCAGACCAATCTGCCTCTCCATGAGGATCTGCTGTCGCAGCAGCAGGGCAGGGATCTGTACCCAGGCCTTTGCAATCTCCACCTTCATGCTTCGATATTGATGGACAACAACTGACCCACTTTGACCTTTCTCTGGAGGTGCTGAATGTCCTCTGGCAGCCAGGCATCCCTAGACAAAAACTGTATACTCCTGTATGTATGTATTGTACACTTATATAGCGCAAAACTGCCACCCAGAGGGTATCCTGGCGCTTTTGACTCTAATGAACCAGCTACAGTCACGTTATTATGCTGTTCTAGGGAAAAGATAGGGTTTTAGACTTTTCTTGAAGGATGGAAGGTCCTTCAAGCTCCTCAAGGACAGAGGGAGGAAGTTCCAAAGCTTGGCAGCCGCGTGTCCAAAGGACCGGCCCCCCATCCGTAGCCTATGGATCCTCGGAACCACCACAAGATATGCTGAAGAGGAGCGCAGAGGTCTCGCTGCGTGGTACCAAGAAAAGAGGTTATGTAGCATGGCTGGACCTTGGTCATGTAGAGCTTTAAAGACCAGGCAGGATGATTTAAAGAGGATTCGCTGCTGGACTGGCAGCCAATGGAGGTCTTTAAGTGCGAGAGAAGAGGAGGCAGCGAGCGGCCTAGAGAGAGCTAACTTCACAGCCATATTTTGAATGCGCTGCAGCGTGTTGATCAGAGTGCCAGGAGCCCCTAGAAGCAGTGCGTTACAATAATCTATCCTGCTAAAGATAATGCCACGCACCACCTCTGGCCTAGCCTGGGTCGGGAGCAGGGGACGGATTTTCCGCAAAGTACGGAGTAGCATCATATATGTGGAGATGGTTTTGTTAACAAAACCGTCCAACTGAAGGTTAGAGTCAAACATGACTCCGAGGTTGCGGGCGGAGTCCGCCACCACCACATTGTCCAAGGAGGAAGAAGGCCAAAGGTCAGTCGGTAAAGGACGCGGGACGCGGTCCGATGAGCAGTGGAGTACCTCGGTCTTAGAGCTATTGAACTGGAGAGAGTTGTTTTTCAACCAGTCAGCAATGGCAGTCATACAGCGATGGAAGGTCTCTGTAGACACCGCATCTTTTCCTTCAAGGGAGAAAATGAGCTGGGTGTCGTCGGCATAGTTAATCACTGAGATGACGAAGGATTTGATCAGACTGATCAGGGGGCAGAGGTACAAGTTGAACAGGATGGGGCTGATCGCTGACCCCTGAGGGACACCCTCTCCTAATGCCTGATCGAAAAGGGGGTAAAGCCACCACCTGGTGTCTGTTCTGAAGATAGGAGATCAGCCAATCTCGTGCCAACCCTGCTACCCCGGCCTCCTCCAGCCTGTTGATAAGAATGGAGTGGCTGACCGTGTCGACCGCGGCTGACATGTCGAGCAGCACTAAAAAGGCTGCTCGACCATTGTCGACCCGTGATCGAAGGGTGTCCAACACGACCACCAGCGCTGACTCGGTACCGTGAGCCGGCCGGAAGCCGAACTGGGCCACATCCAGACAGGTGTTACTTTCCAAGAAGCTGGATAGGGACCGGGTCACAAGCTTTTCCATGACCTTAACTGGAAAAGGAAGCAACGAGATTGGCCGATAGTTTGACAGACAGGTGGGGTCAAGAGCGGTTTTTTTTAGGAGAGGGGAGACCACTGCTAGCTTCCAGCAATCTGGGACCGTGGCAGTGCTAAAAGACTGGTGGCAGATGGAATGTAAAGGCTGGAAGAGTTCCTCCTGGAAAGATTTCCAAAGTTTGTGGGGTAGTGGATCAAGAGGGGAGCCAGAAGGCACCCCATTTGCTAATGCGCAGAACTCATCAAACGGGAGGGGAGTAAAACTCTCCAGCCGCCGGTGAGCTGCCTGTTCTTCAAACTCGACTAATGTGAAGGATAATACAGGGACAGCCACGGACTGAGGGCAAGGAGTGCCTGGATTAGAAAGACCACTCAGAATGTTAGCAATTTTGTCCTCGAATGCTTTTGCTAGGGAGTCGCAAAGAGATAGTGAGGCCGGGATGTTGTTAGCCGCGCAGGCCGGCCTAGAGAAGTAGTTTACTATTTTAAACAAAGTCTGCGATTTATTAGTTGCCTGCGTCAGCGTGACCAAGTATTTAGCTTTGGCACATTTAATCTGGGCTTTATATTCCAGCAGTGCTTGTTTGTATAGAGATTTAGCAGCCTCAGAATAGGACTTCCTCCAAATCCTTTCTGCCTGTTTGCACCGGTGTTTCAATTGGAGAAGGTTGTTCGAGTACCATGGCATGGCAGGCCTACGCCTGGCTCTAGATTTTCGTAGAGGTACCAGCGTATCCAGCGTGTTGGTAATTTGATGACACAAGCTAGAATAGCTCGCCTCGACACTCTCCTTCAAATTAAAAGCTCCGGGGAGCAAAGAAGGAAGGTCAGGGTTGTTCAGAAGTTTGGACCACTGCCTATTAACTCCTCTTGTTGGGACCAATTTGTGGCTAGGTGCAGTGCTCGGCAGGTTGGCCCCTCCAGGTGAAGTTTTCGGCTGTTTTATTTGATTTGTCCCTAGCCCAGCAAGACGTACCTCTGGGAACAGTTAATGGGTACCTTTTGGCTTTTTTGCATTTGCTGGATGAGCCCTCGCCCTCGTTTAATGGAAGTTTCACATTTGTTTTATCTTTCCCTTTCTCATGCTGAAGTTGAACATTAACTTAGTCGTTCAGTTTCTGATGTGCTCTACCTTTGAGCCGCGCTGCACAGTGGCTCCTTCCTGCTTCATAGCCTGAAGTCTGTGTTCCTCGTTGCCATCCTATTGGCATGGCATGTGAGTGAGTATCGAGCCCTCTGTGGCAAAGCACATTAGATCATCTTTTTACCCAGACAAGCTGTTTTTGCGGACACTGGCTTCTTCCTTGCCTAAAGTTGTGATGCCATTCCACATCAGACAGAATATCACCCTGCGAGTGTTCTGTGCTCCGCCTCACCCTTCTGAGGATGAGACTCTATTGCTTGGACCCCAAGAGAGAGCTAAGATTTTACACAGATTGCCCAAAGAACACTGGGTGGTTGATCATCTCTTTGTGGGGTTGTCTAAAGCAAAAAAAGGCAAGGTTGTGCAGGGCAGAATCATCTGCTGCTGTATTGTGCTCTGTATTAAGATCTGTTACGCACTGGCTAAGCAGCCTCCGGAAGAACTGCATGCTCATTCTACCACTGCTTTGGCACACAAAGTCCCTGGCCTAGACATTTGCCAGGGGGTGCATGGGCGTCCCTCAACTAGATCGCACACCACCATTGGCTGGACAGTCAGTTTTGCTGAGAGGGACAATTTTCCCCCTCGGTCCTGCAAGATTTTCTGATATGAGTCCATCCACAGACCCACCTCCTAATACATACTGTGTTGGTATCTATTCAAAAGATTAGGAATCTGGGCTAGAGGTCCCTTTCTGAAGAACAAGTTACTTACCTTTGTTAACGCTTTTTCTGGAAGAGAGTCTTCTAGCCACAGATAACTCCCGGACTCTCCCGTACTCCTCATTTTATGATTGGACTCTATCTATTAATTAGATCCCAGCGCTAGGAATCTGAACACTGGTCTCAATTGCTTGTGGGCTTCGGCATCTGGTGATGCAAACATTCTTGAAAGCAACTGACAGCGTGCAGGAGTAGCACATATATAGGCTTGGCATGTTATAGTCTGAGTGGAATGACGTCATTGTAATTCAGCACAGCACCACCCACAGGTGTGCAGTACTGCTAAACAATTTCTCAATCCATTTTAATGCCTGGGCAATATTCAAAAGGTGAAGAATCTGTGGCTAGATAGTCTCCAAGAGAACCACCGTTAGTAAAGATAGGTAACATGTTTGATAGATATTCTTGGCAGATTAGGTATCGTTAGCTGTCTCAACCATCAAGCATTGTAAAAGTCAATGGAAAGGTTTCCCATTTCTTCAGGAGCCTGGTATTTTCCTTTAGCACGGGTTCATAGGTCATTTGAAACAACTGGGTACTTATTCTCTGCCGGTTGTTTTGACAGATGTACTGGCTATTGAGAGCTTAACCCAACGTCCTTTTGAATCTGAGGAGATCTGATATGACATTTTGCGATTTAGAACTCCAATAGTCACTACTTTTATTGATGATCCCTGTGCTGTGTATACTACCTTCTTAAAACCCTGGTTTAAAAAAAATATTCCTATCCCAAAATGCAATCTCATATTCCTAAAGAACCACAATCTGCTTTAAAGTTATCAGTAAGTGCCCTGTACAACTGTTTCCTCCATGCACACTGCTGAGATTATACATAGTCATATCTCCACATTGGTTCTGTTTTTCATTTTCGTTTTTACTTCTGAATGCACAGTTGCCACTTCTTTCTTGACACCTACTTCGCCTTGCCTTCCCCCAATTCCTTTTCCCACCACTCATCTCTTCCCTGCTCCCCAACTATTCCTCCTCCCCTTAATAAGTAAGAAGTTGTGGATTTTCATCTCACATCCAACCTAGTTCAAATATTCGTGTCCAGGCCCTTTCTGTTAAGCCGATAATGACACTTGCTGCATTTCATAAGTTAATGGAGAGAGCATCTAGCAGATTCCAACTGCCTATCCCTTCCGTTCAGACGGAGTGTTTTCTCTATGACTTTAAGGAGCCATATAAGAAGGTAAGCCGATCTATACCCATTGTGGAGCATGTGTGGAGTGAGGGTCTCAAGGCTATGAAGAACCCAGCAACTGTTGTTCCGGTCTTGCCACGCCTGGAAAAGAAGTATAAGGCACCTGTGGATGGTCCGGCGTCCTTGACTGGACACCCAAAACCGGACTCTGTGATATCGCAGGCGGCACAGAGGAAGTCCCGCAACCCTTCGGCACACCTTACTACTCCTGATAAGGAGGGCAGATGACTCGATAACTCTGGGAAAAGATTCTTTTCAATGGCTAGTCTCCTGGTCCGGGCGGCAAATGCTTTGGTGATACTAGGCAGATATGATCGCCAGTTATGGTGTGACCTTTCACCTTACTTGAATCAGCTTCCCCAGGAGGCAAAGGGTGAAGCCAAGAAAATGCTGCTAGAAGGGGTAGCAACATCGGCTGAAGTGATAGATTGTGCCATAGACATTGCCACTACAGCTTTTCGTTGACTAGCGGGTGCAGCGGTTCATCGCCGCCAAGGATGGCTCAGAGCGACGTGGTTCACGCCAGAGGTCCAGAATAAGATCTTGGACCGATCTTTCGATGGAGAGGCATTGTTTGGTAAACACATAAATGATACTCTCCAAGAAATAAAGAAGGATACAGAGACGGCTAGGTCTATTGGTACACTTCAATACCGGAAAGCTCCTTTCAGAGGTGCCAGAGGGAGAAGTACCGACTCGTATAGAGGCTCATTCCAACAGCAAAGGTACCCTTCTTATGGATCGACATCGCAATCATACCGTCAGCCCCATCACCAAAAACAAGGCAAAGCCTTGTTTTTCTCTAGATCGAATGCAAGAGGAAAGCAGAACCGCCAAGGGCGTGATGCGTCCAAGAGGCAATAGCGACATTCTGACTCTGCCTACTGTACCCACCTCCACAACATCTGTAGGAGGCAGGGTATCGCAATATCTCCACAACTGGTCGCAGATAACATTGTACCGTTGGGTTCTCCCTCATCATTCGAAAGGGCCATACTTTGGAGTTCACACAAATCCCACCATCCAAGCCCCCTGCTATCATTCCATCAAAATATCTGCATCTCTTGCAGCTCGAAGTTAATCAGATGCTCTTAAAGGGAGCTGTGGAGCTGGTCCCCTTCTCTCGAAGAGGGGAAAGATTCTATTCCAGGTTCTTCCTGGTAAAGTAGACTCTAGAGAAATGGCGCCCTATTTTAGACCGCAGGGAGCTCAACAGGGAGCTCAACACCTATCTCTTTTCCCAATCCTTTCGGATGGTCTCGCTTCAGGACATATTGCGTCTCATCAATCCAGGGGGTTTTGTGGCCACGCTCTATCTCGAAGATGCGTATTTTCACATACCCATTCACCCAGCTCACAGGAGGTTTCTAAGGTTTACAGTAGCCAAGAGCCACTTTCAATTCAGGGTTCTTCCCTTCGAACTTCGCTCTGCCCCAAGGATCTTTACCAAGGTGCTGGCTCTGGCGGCGGCTTTCTTACGGAGAAATCATTTTCATGTTTTCCCTTACCTGGATGACTGGTTGCTGAAGGCCCAGTCCAGGGAAGCTGCGATGGGAGCTGTCAACACTTGTACAAACCTATTTCAGAATTTGGGTCTTACTCTCAACAGGGAAAAATCATCTCTGATTCCGTCCAGGACAGTGCGTTTCCTCAGAGCCATCTTGGACACAGATCTCAACAAAGCTTTTCCATCCCTAGAAAGACCAGCAAAACTACAATCCATGGCGCTGCAATTAAGGAAAAGAAAGTCTTTCAGTTCGCCGTTACAAATCCCTTCTGAGGGTGATCTCATCATGCATCCCCTCATACCTCATTGCAGATTGCGGATGCAGACTCTCCAGGAACAGCTAGACAGACAATGGAAGCAAGTTCACGGCTCATTCGATGACAATGTGATGATTACTGATGCAATGAAAAGAGCAGCCTTTTGGTGGACGAAGCAAGGAAACCTTTCCCAAGGTCTGTCCTTCCTAAGCAATCCAGCTCCGCGAGTAGTAACAGATGCCACGGCTTCTCAGGAAGATCAAAGCGGAGCCGTGCAAGATGATTTTAATAGCCCCTGCTTGGCCGAGACCGTTCTGGTTCACGGAACTTCACCTATTTTCTCTCGTCCCTCCTGTTCCATTGCAGACGATTCCGTATCTACCCACTATGTCCTGCAGGCGGATTTGGCATCCGGATCCAGAATCCTTGCACCTGACTGCATGGCTCCCGAACAGCGAGAATTCATGAACCTTCCCATCTCAAATGAAATGAGACGTTTTGTCTCAAGCTAGAGCTCCTTCTACGAATAAAACTTACCGTTTAAAATGGAAGAGATTTTGCATTTGGTGCAGGAAAGAAAGTCTGGACCCTTTATCTTCTCAGCCTCATCAACTTCTATCTTATCTCTTGTCCTTGGCTAAAACAGAATTTGCTCATTCATCCATAAAAGTTCACTTAGCAGCGATCTCTCGCTACAGGCGGTCTGCATCTGGGCCTTCTCTTTGGTCTTCAAGAATATTTAAACAGTTTCTCAAGGGCTTATTCCGAGTTTTTCCAACGGTGTGGCCTCCGCCTCCAACTTGGCATTTGAATTTGGTTCTCCCAACATCTCATGAAAGATCCCTTTGAACCAATTCATCGGGCGGACATGAAATTTCTGTAGTGGAAATTGGCTCTCCTTCTGGTCCTCACATCGGCGAGACGCATTGGGGAATTGCAGGCTCTCCCAATACAGGAACCTTTTCTCCAGTTCATGAAAAATACAGTGATTTTAAGAACGAATCCGACGTTCATACCTAAAGTGCCTTCAGACTTTTACCTAAAATGAACCTGTGATTCTCAAATCATTCTTTCCTCACCCTTCCACACCAGTAGAGGTCACTCCATTCTCTGGATGTGCAGCGGTGCTTTCAAATTTTATTTGGATCGCACCAAAGGTTTTCGCAAGTCTTCACAATTATTCATTGCTTTTGGTGGTCCACGCAAGGGCCTTCCTCTTTCAAAGCAAAGTATTGCAAGATGGATCTCCAGTGCCATTATATATTGCCACTCAACAGCGGGCAAACTGTTGGATAGAAGGATCAGAGCACACTCCACAAGATCTGTTGCTTCAGCTACAGCTCTCTTCGCAGGAGTACACATCAGACATTTGCAGAGCTGCAACCTGGAGCAGCGTACACACCTTTACGAAGCATTACTGCTTGGAATGCTTGACTCAGGAGGACACAGCTGTGGGCCAGGCAGTCCTGAGGAACCTCTTCCACTGATTGGTGAGCTTTCCTTCCTTCCTATATCCCTCCTTCCTATTTCTGCACATTTTGTATCTCATGTTGGTACGAATGGCTTTTCCAATGTGTATATACTTATTCTCCTATTAAAGTATGCATACTGAGATATTTATATATTTATGCCACAAAATGTGCTTTATTGCTTACTGCTAGCTACTCTGATACAAAAGCATGGGAATCTATGAAAATTCCAATACTGGGGCAAGAAAACAAGTTACTTACCTGTAACTTTGGTTCCCCAGTATTGGTAACTTTCATAGATTCCCATGCGCCCACCCTCCTCCTCAAGGAAAGCTCAGCCTTCAGCAGCTGTGGTTACTGTTAAACAACGGCTACGAAAATCTGAGGCTCTGAGGTTCGTTCAGGAGGGTTCTATGGAGTGAGGCTCTTCTGATTGGCTGATGCTTAGTTTGGTCTCTTTTACAAAAAGAGGCGGATATGCTACAAAAGGGAATGAGGCCTAGGCCTTTTTTCTTTCTCTTTTGTACCTACTGCTATGTTATTTTTGTTACCGAGACTCCCATTCCGACGACAGGGAATGATACAAAAGCATGGGAATCTATGAAAGTTACCAATACTGGGGAACCAAAGTTACTGGTAAGTAACTTGTTTTCTTGTCCTGAAGCAATTTTTGAACCTGCTAAAGAACATCTAACATTTTACCTATTTCTCTCCTGCTTACCTTTTTTATTTCTTGCTATACAGGCCTTATCTTCTTGAAAGGCCAGAAACTGCCCAGTTGCAACACTATGCGGAGTCCTAAAATAATCTGGGTACTTTCATTCAGGAAACTAGAGATTGCCACAATTCTCAAGATGTGCCCAATTTCATATCATTTTGATTTTTATCGCCCACTTTTATTTAGTATTTATCTAAACTACTGGCGACTTCTTTCCAGGCTTTCATGTGTGCTGAGGATACCCAGCTTATCTTCAGTTTGGCACTTCTGGAATACCACTATTCTCAACGCTATCTTTTGATATGTGCCTAGCAATGTTTATTAACCTGGCACATGATTTTAGATCTTACTAAAATTTTGACTGTAACTATACTGTTGGCCCAAATCTAGTCAAAGCCCCACACCATCCACAATGATATTGAAATCTGACCTACTCTTTTGCCGTTGAATTAATGCTGAGCAACAGATCTGTATCTTCTACCTGCGGCACCTGCTAAATCTTTTGTTAAGTAACTTTATTTGCATCTATGGATATCACATAGACGGTGCATATCATAAGGAGTCCATCTATAAGGTTCCCACATACCCTCCAACATGTCCCCGCAGGACTAAATTGATCTAATCTCCTTGCTTTTTCAAATGTGCAGGGTACTCAAAGATGCTACTAAAACCCGCAACATTAGTTGAACCAGAAAAGTCGGACCCCATCAGAAGTTTAGTTATACAGGAGAAAAAGCATCATCCGTTTTGCACCCATTTTTGACATATAACAAATCTCCCATTAGATTGTAACCTCCATCCATCCAACCTTGCACTGACATGAATTCAGCGATGCAGGAGAAAGGCCATTCCAACCGAAGAGGCATATCCGGTGTATAGGGAGCCAGCCACATGATCATCTAATAACTCTTTCCCAGATGGTTGAAACATGCTGTAGAACATAAGGAAGCAACAAGGGTATGTGGGTTCCACACTTCAGGAATGCCGACAAAGACCTCCCACTATGAGTGCCCAATAAGAGTTGTTTTTCCCAGTTATCTTTATCATCCAGCCAATGAACGGCATGCTGCAACTGAGCTGCTATATAGTAAAACTCCAGACTGGAAACTTAGTCTCCCCTGACTCCACGTTCCCTGTAGAGTGGTGAGTTTAACCCTTCTAAGTTTAGAGCCCCAAAAAAGGTCTACTACTGTCTAATGTACGAAAGTACTGCCTGGCGATCACATCAAAAGTATTTAGCATGACATCCAATGAGCATGGTAGCACTATCACTTTTATGTCGATTCAGTCCATAATGGACCATGGCAATTCCCTCCGAAACCTGATCGAGGCATGCACTCCTTCCACCACTCTCCTTATGTTAAGATCTAAAAGTTGTGGAGCTGTAGGAGCCAAGCGAACTCCCACATATCGAATATCAAAGGTCACTCAGGGGAACTCCACTGCGGGCAGGTCGTCCTCTGGCACTCCTGTCAGCCGACCCGGGTGTAACAACCTAGCCTGCGGCACCAGCTACATATTTGTCGTGTCTGTAGTTAATGTCTCCTTCGCCTTCATCTCCTCTCTCCTGTACCATGCAAATTCCAAAGACTGCAGGTGGATTGTTGATCCAAATTAAGCAAATTGTTCCTGTGACCCCAACATTATTAAATATTCTCTTTACTATGAACCTAACTATATATTTGCCCTACTCCGATTTAACATGTGTACTCTACCATGTTATATAATTTAGTAGGCAGTGAGCTGCATAATTGATCAAATATATTCGAAAAACAGCAGTCTTCATCTATAAATTGTACATTTGTTACCAAACCTTGATTTCAAATAGTGCCAATAGTGCCATATATGAGCATCTGCCTGTTATTCTTCGTAATATTGGCCCTATTCATCAAGATCTGGTCAAGAATGGCCATTTGCCTGTGATTCTAGAGCATCAAATAGGAGTTTTGCATATTAATCCCCAGTGGTGAAGGTGGGCTACATGGAACGTCCTAGACCGTTCTCTCCAGTAAAAAGTTTGTTTACTATTTTACCAGATGAAGAAGTCAGGAAATTAGAGTCTACCTGTCAAGGTTATGAAAGTGTAATCACTGAAAATCTGCTAATTTAACCGGTTAGCAATGAGCATTTGCTGCTGCTGTATTCAGTTTCTCATCAGCTGCTTCAAAACCCCGATCGGAATCTAATGACTTGATTGTTGACTCGTGATTTGCCCCCAATTGTTGAATCCCACTTTAATTTAACATTCTCATCCATCGTCTGCATATCACTTTTTACATTAAAATTGGTGAGCATTTCTGTAGGCATTGCACTGCTACGAAAAGGCTTTTTTCTAGACTTCTTTCAATTAAAGTCCTTGTAAATTGTTAATAAGTTTCAGTCATTTTGGTATAGTTCCACAGTTGACATTTGTTAAGATATGCAATGTGAACAAAGCTATCCTTATAAGACATTGATACTTTTAAGTTCCCTATAAATATTCACCTTAACATGAAGTCACCCTTTAGCTCAATTTTCCAATATCAATGTTTTGTTGAAGAT
Organism: Lissotriton vulgaris; assembly: GCF_964263255.1. Lineage (NCBI taxonomy): Eukaryota > Metazoa > Chordata > Amphibia > Caudata > Salamandridae > Lissotriton > Lissotriton vulgaris. Next base: position 1,104,880,367 of record NC_141693.1, read on the forward strand.
TTCCTTATTTACCTAATTTTATTTGCACTTTTAAAATCATGTTCCTAGAATGCATTAATTCTCCAGCTTTTTCGAGGACAAACTATATATTAACTCCATTAGCAGTTGAATTATCCAGGCTTGATATTAGCAGCACATTTATATTTTATATTGAACCCACCAGACTGCTCAAGCTGTCATGTTGCAAAAGACATATTTTGGTCTTCCTAAGAACATGTAGAGGCTTGGAGCCTGCCCATTGGTTGTTTTTCCTGTCACTCTTGTTTGGCTGCTTTGTATTGAATGGCTTTTTAGGTCTCGCACCTGGCGATGCAGTGCGAAGCTTTGTTGCCAGCGAGACCTATAGTCTCCGAATATGCTTTCAAGGGCCTGCAATGGCGACAGGAGATGGCACGCGCAGGCTGCAGGCCGGATCGGTAATGTGGACGCGCACGTTCACCACGTACAGTTGTGCGCTGTGCCGATGTCCTGTCTCCCTTGCAAACCTCCTGCAGTTACTTTCACTTTCCCTCCCCCCTGCGCCGTCTGCTCCACGCCTGTCTATGTGCACGCACCGAAGTGCTCCTTTCGGCTATCACAGAACACCAGCACCGGCCCGACCAAGGCTCCACCCCCCCCCCCCCTGCAAAGAGGAAACTGGGTGAAGTGGACGCATAGAAAGCTCCGGAAATAAACGTGGACACTGCCTTTAACAACCACTTACTGCCTGCTCAGTTGTGCACCCCATCATGTAAGAGCTCAGCCACCCCCTGGAAAAACGCAAACAAACGAAGAATCCCCCACTCACTGGTCTGCGGGGGGAACTCCTCCTCTGCCAGCACGATGCGGGGCTCTCACCTTAGTCATGGGAGCCCCGCCCTGCTATCTGCCGCTCTTCACCCTAGCCCCTCTTGAGACCCGGGACTTCAGCTATCGCAGTTACACGCGCCACCACTGGGCACGAGCCGCAGGTTCGGCGCATGCGTGAGCCCTCCCAGGTCTCCCCTTTCCACGCCCCGATGTATCTCGTTTAACCCCCTATTTCCAGCTTGTTGATGTACCGTTTGTCTCACTTTTGAATTCATTTTGCTGACTAGACATGCACTTCTGAACACAATCTATTCTTTCTCTCATCACCCCATGCTTACAATTATTCAGAGAAACGTTTACAAGCTCCAAATCTATCTCGGGCCATTTTTGCAGTAATTATGGAGTTAGACGTCATGTGCACAAACTGAGATACTATTCAGGTATCCTTGGCCGCGGTTGCAACCAAAGCCGGAGATGATGGGTGGATTCTTGTTTCACTAAGTATTTATGAAAGCCTTTCTTTGTAATCGACCACGCTGACTGGACATTGACGTTTGTGTGAGTTGCAATCTGCTATCTGCACCTGACTCAACCTTTACAACTTCCCCAAAACCCAGGACCTGAGCACTACTAACCCCCCACTCTTAATATATCAGACCCAGCGCCACGCCCCGTGCACTAGAGTGGGAGACATGCAGCGGCAGAGGATGCATCAGCAGAGAGGAGCTGTGATCGCGGCACAGAGAACATGCGTGTCTTTTGGTCATTGTTGTGGAAACTATGCCAGACGCCTGCTGCGCTTTCCCGCCATCGCCCAGTACAATTAATCTCCACAGAGTGCACATAATAGGCCACGGATAAGAAATCCCGTAAATATTTTAATGCGAACGCTGAAGCGGTCGGTGCCCTCTGAGCTTTTGCTGGAAAAGCCGCTCCCTCATACTGTCCTTGGCCTCCTGCGGGCCGCCCCGGGGAGCGCGTGCTCGCCCTGAGTGGAGACGTGCTCTTCCACAGAGATCCCACGCTCCCCGCACCTGGGACCGCTCATTCCTCCGTCACTCAGTGAGAGCTGGCATGAAGGGAATGACTGGTGAAAATGCTTGTCCAATCAGGGTTTTCCTTTGAAGAAAATTACACAACAGTTCCACAATCCTCTGTCAGCCAGCTTCCATGAAGGCGCAAACACCTGTCAAAACCAATACTGTCCTTGAGTCGCCTTCTTGAGTATTATTCTCATTCATGTTGAGAACTCCAGCCGGCCTAGTGCCTTGAAGGGGAAACCAGGGTCTGGAAATTGAACGGTGCTAAGATTTTCAGCACTCCAGGCAAAATATAATTTTGAAGCCCAGCATGTCATGTCACTGTCTGTAACAACTATGTTCAGATCAATTAAGTACGTACAGGAAAAAGGGGGGGGGGAGCTTGCCAGCGTCGATGGTGGACGCTTGAGCGCCGAGCTCCGCAAAATCACCCACATTAGTTAATTATCCTCCTATAACGGTGCCCGTGAACTCTAAACGTTGGCACAAGACCTCTGGGAACTGCTGCTATCACCGGCGGTTGGTTTGGGACGATTTCGAGCGCCAGAGCTGAGGGAAGTTGAGCGTTTGGCGGTACAGGCCGCTAAACCCCGGACTGGCGTGACACGCTGCCCGGCTTGCGTTGCCCGACGTGTGGAGTGAGTCGCAACATTGGACCCGGAGCTGCTGAGGGCCTGAGTGTGTACCATGGCCGCTGCCGGCCGGAATGCAGAGGGAAACAGCAGTGTGTGACGGACGACCCTGGGAGCTTCCAGAGTACGTTTCTACAGTACACGCGAGCCACTACTGGGGAAAGTTTGCGAAGAGACGAAAACGAGTCAAACAGCTGCCCCTCCACGCGCTTCGGACGACGCACTACAGCAGCAGCAGAATTGTGCACACGACACCAGACACATCAGCAGATTGGGGCATAATCTGCACAACCATCACCGGGGCAGGATCGACATAGAGCCGGGCGAAAGAGACTGAATTGGCACCCTGGGCCTACTGAAGAGGACGCACTTCCTGAGGCGCGGGCGTAGTGGGACCTTGCGGGGAGACCTGCTCGGGTGGCCCCCTGTCTCCCCCGACCACCACCCCTTCTCTTAATTACTGGAATGTTAGACGAAGAAACGGCCCCCGACGGAGAAGGAGAACACCCAACGGATCGATCAGACAAATTTTGCTGCCCTCAGTCTTGGCGGACCTGCTTGCAAGAAGAGTAAGGCCGTCGGTGGGCTGCCCAAACAGACCGGGCGAGACTCCGGTGGCAAGAACATTGCAATGAACAGGGCCCCCCCCCCCCTGCGGCGGACCACGAGGAACGGGACCGCTGCAAGTCGCTCCAGCACAATGGGGAAAGGGGACAAGACTCAAACCAAACTTCCGTTCGAACAGCGCCGAACGAAGGCCCCAGATCCACAGGAGTCGGAAATGGTGCAACAAACCAGAAATAAAGAGAACTCGATATACACAGACCTCAAAGAATTGCTGGTCACCATGGAAAAGGGATTGCAGGACAGCATGGTGGTGATAGGGACGAAGATTGACGCCCTCACATACCGCATGGACAGGATGTCGGAAAGGGTTGATAAGCATGCGGAACGACTGTATATGTCAGACAGACACTTGACTGAAGTGGAGAAAGGGTAGATGGAATTGGATAAAGACCGCAAACAAATAGGAAAGATCCTCCAGGTAATACAGGACAAGTCGGAAGATTTGGAAGCCCGCTCTAGACGCTCTAATATTCGCATCGCTGTAGTTTCGGAGACAACACCCACAGGTAAAATGGAGCTATTTGTGGAGAAACTGCTGACCACCTTGCTGGGCGATAACATCTTATCGCCCATGTTTATAGTGGAAAGGGCACACCGCACACTGGGTCCGCGCCCTGGGAAACAACCCCCCCCCCCCCCCCCCGAGGCCAATTATTGCTAAGCTCCTAAAGTATAGAGACAGAGTTACTGCGCTGAGGGTGGCCAGGGAGAAGGGCCAGCTGCAATACGAGGGCCCGGCTATCTCCTTAAACCCAGACTTTACCGCGAAGGTACAGGAGGAGAGGTGGCACTTCGCTCCGTACAAACAACAACTCAGATCTTGGCTTGGACTACGCCATGCTGTATCCGGCGAAGCTAAGAATTAACCGGCAAGGGCATTCGCACTTCTTCACCGACCCAAAAGACCTGCAAAAGGCCCTAAAGATCTGGTCCAAGGAGCAAAGGAACAGCCCTAGAGCCCAGTAGGGGGAGCAGGAACCCACTAGCCGCCTGCATGAGCAAGAATAACAGCGCGTCACCATCTGAGCACCCCAGACGGGTGATGACCTCAGAAAAAGCTGGGTTGAGATGTTGACGTTGAGACTGGCATAACTGTCCACTTGATCTCGCAGTCGGCTGGAATCGAGGAGGACATGGGGTGCCCACGCGATCTCCGGAGTCCAGAGCCTTGGTGAGACTTTTCCATGTTATGTATGCCTATTTAGATCATTGTGTCTGATCTCAGCACGCTTCGGATGACGCACTCTCCCTTCCGCACATGACTGGCATGTGAAAATCCTGATGCTCAGCAAGGGGGGGGGAAGGGATGCAGACATTACTGAGACTACTAGCTGACACGCAAGACACTCCGATAAGGGCAACCGTTAAGGGACACGTACGGGGTGATGATGCCAGGAGCAGGATTGTGAGCACTGTTTAATTGTAACTGCTACTTGATCTAATTCTGGCTACCTCTGCCATAGCGCTGTATGCACTTTGGGTTCCTGCTGGGATCAGCATGGATTACTCAGGAAGTTCTGGGGGGGGGAATGTTGTCAGGCTAGGCCGAGTTGGGGATGGTCTGCTGTGGGAGGGGACAGGAAGCGAGGTGGAGATTTACTGTCCTGGGGGAAGACACATCGAATTCCGCGCTACCAAATACACACAGCCCACAACACAGCGTAACGCACAATGGGGGTGCATGCAACACTACATGATCAGGCACCCGACTTGGCCTCCGTGAAACTTCACGTAACGTATCCAATGCAATGGCAGTTAACATAGACAGCATTCACGTGGAATGTGCGTGGTCACAATGACCACAGGAAGGTTCGGAAGGTGATAGGCTACTTGCAGCGACACAAAATAGATCTAGCCCTGATCCAAGAAACACACTCCCTCGCACAGCAAATCCTAGAAGCAGACTTGGAGGGCCGATATGTAATCTCTAGATGCACTGGACTGGGACTGTCCTTAGTTGTGGTCAACACCTATGGCCCAAACGTTGACTCCCCTGAGTTTTTTACAAAGAATTGGCAAGTAAACTCAGATGCTACAACCCTGACGACATCTGGTGGGACGACCTGACGACCCCTAAGTTGGCCTAACGTGTCGTGGGTAAGAATTTTAATGAAGTGGCCATCTTTGTGTTGGCATGCTTAAGAACTCTGGGACATGGTTGTGCCCACTTCCCACAGGAAGTGGTCATATAGGGAGCATTGGGACACCAGGGGTCCCACAGGTGATGGCTAGTTGAATGCCTGGCAATCTATTCTAAAAAATAGAATATCTAGTCTTGTGGCAAGTATACAGGAGTCGCGACCAAACATTAACGCAACAAAGACTTCATGATTAATTGAATCAAAGAGAATCTATCACCAGACGATGCAACATCTCTTAAAACTCCCGATCTCTAATGAGCGCAACTCGAAAATAGAAGACAAAGAAAGAATTTAAGAATAGGAATTTACACATAAAGCGGGATAGTGTGAACACTATCTATGCTAAATGATACCATGCTATATTGACTAGGAATGAGCAAGCCTTCTGGTCCCTGGTGGGACACAGCACAAATTCATATAAACAGCCAGACTTATGTATCCCAAGAAATAAGTGGGAAAATCACATCAAAACTCTATACAAATCATCTGTAACATGTAAATATATGACATCTACTGCTAATGGAACATTTGCAAAAATAACAGAAGAAGAAATTGTTGAACTAATAACGAGCGCTCGCTCATCCAAGCCAGCAGGACCAAATGGTATCCCTATGGACTTGATAAAGTTAAACATAACCTTTTGGAGTGCAATGCTAAAACAGCTGTTTTCACAGGTAATCAATTATGGAATAATACCTTCTTCCTGGAAAGGAGTGATTGTCCATCCAATTTATAAGCGAGGCCCTAAAGATGATCCGTCTAGCTCCAGACTAATTGCATTGTTGTATTTTGAAGGGAACCTGTTTGCAAAACACCTTCAAAATAAACTAAGGTCCTGGGTGGAGGAAAAATCATTGATACCAATAACTCAAACCGGATTTCGCTCAGGGTGTTCGACACTTGATAATATCGCTTTATTTGCCCTATTAGGCAAAAAGGCAAGCATGCGGAAGATAACGTTATACGCCTGTTTTGTGGATTATTCCACAGCATTTGATCAGGTTAACTGGCAAAGGCTGTAGAGTAGATTAACAGCATGAGAGGTTGATCTGAACCTCCTGAATGTTATTATTGGCCTGCATTCGGAAGCATGGCTTATGGTGAAATTGGCTCTTGATAATACATTGTCACCAAAAATGGATACCACAAATGGTTTTAAGCAAGGCTGTGCCCTTGCACCACTGTTATTTTCATTGTATATTGCAGATATAGATTTGATGCGAAGTTCAGATATGAGCATGGCACCTAAACTAGGAGGCAAAAAGAGACCATATCTAGCATATGCGGATGATATAGTAATTTTATCATGAACTCCAAAAGGACTCCAGTATCAACTGATTAAATTACGCACGTATAATACAGTGAATGCTTAGCTAGCTAACTTGTCAAAAACAAAAGTTGTGACGTTTGGACAGTATATACAATCTAAAAAGTGGACCTTAGAAGAAAATTTAATTGAGGTAGTGGAACAATATAATTATCTCAGCGTAACCTTTGAAAAAAGTTAGCATGGTTAAACCATAAGGTTAGTAGGAATGCAAAATCAGCTATTACTAAATCAATCTTGAGATTCATGAAAATGTTTGGAGGAAATGCAATTATCCCATCACTTAAAGTACTACAAATGAAAATGATTCCATATTTACTATTTTTTTTTTTGTTGAAAATCTGTTTATTAGCATAGTAGGTAGAGCAGTTACATACATATTCAAGCATGATTATAATCAGGATGGTACATGCACGTACTTGCTCAGAACGTATAAGTACATAGTATCATTGATTTTTCGTTTTGTTGTCCGGAACCAAGTTAACTGAACAATCAAACGTTGTTACCGATCCCTCCCCCCACCCTCAAGAATCCCACCCATCACTCGCTCATTATGCATATAACCGTAGTATTTACATCTGGGTCACCCATGACACTTTGACATGCAACTTTATCTATACACACAGGTAGGCTGGGGTAAAATGTTCGATGGTTCGGGATTCCCCGTACCCCATCACAGTGCACCATAGTCCGTGGCGGTGCATGAAAGGACTAGATCTTAACACGCTCATCCTATATGTGGCGAGTCATGTGCATCCCCATCGTCCCCGTCATCCCCCGTTTCGAACGTCCCCACTGTGGCAAACCAATCTAGTGAAATCTGTGTTTTCCGGAGGCCTCTGCGTTCCTCTCGTTGCAGTGCTTCGCCTTCCGCCTTGCCCCACCGAATTACCTCTGCTTTCCATAATTCAGGGTTGGGTGGTTTGGATGACTTCCACCTCATCGTGATTGCTCGCTTCGCTATTAATAGGGCCATGTCTGTGAAACGTGTCGCCACGGTTCTAGTGCGTTATGGTGGTCCTAGCCCTAATAGTGTATGTTCCAGTGTAGGTGATTGGGACAGGGCACCAGCTCTCTCAAGCAAGTCATGGATCGTGGTCCAGTAGTATCCCAACTTAGGGCATTGCCATAGCATGTGTATTAGTGATGTGTCGTCAGTGTCACATCGGGGGCAGTTGCCATCCGCATCTGGGAACATCATATGAATGCGGTGTGGGGTCAGGTAGGCTCTGTGTAGCAACATCAATTGAATAAACCTAAACTTGGGGTTTCTAGCTACCTTTTTGGGAAACTGAAGGATACGCTCCCACTCTGTCTCTCAAAGGCCTACCAATATCTCCTTCCCATTCCGCCCGGAGTGGTGACAGTGTAATCGCCCTCCCCATTTTGATGCTAGAAGTGAGCCATTTGGTCAGATGGCAGCCTGTGCCCATGAGGTAGTGCATTGTTATGAGGGGGTTTGTAACAGGCTCTTGTCCCTCATGTGACCACTTGAGTGTTATATAGTGGCAAAGGCTTGCATGTAAGAGGAATGAGCCCCTAGGAACGCCATACGCTGCTCTAAAGTCTTCAAAGGATAACAAGTGCCCCTCCTGAAACAGGTCACCCACTTGCGACACTCCTGAGTCGTGCCAGGACACCAGTTTGTTCGTCGTGAGTATTCCCGAGCCCAGTGGAATACCCAAGAATGGGATCGTGGGGGCGTAAGATGTCTTGGGGGACGTGTACTTTAATGCCTTCCGCCAGTATGTTACCGCCAGCCTGAGGAGTGGTGGGGTGTCTCTCGGTAGATCTGATCTGGGTAAAAGTAATGTGTACTTTCTCTTTTGCATATTCATCCTCTGATACATTGATCTCGTGAAGATTGCGACCTGCTACCCAGTAGGCCAGCCACTGCAGCTGGCACGCATAGTTATAGGCCCTAAAGTCCGTATGGCCGGGATGCCTGTCACCCCCTCCCAACACAATCCCCAAGGATGGGAAGACGGACGCAGTTCTGAACTTTTGGAAGGCGGGAGGCAGTTACCCTCCCGGCCGTATTTATTAAAATATGAAACAAAATTAAAACATTAAAATAAATGTTTCATATCATGTACAATTTTTCATTTATAACATTCCAATGCAGACACGTTTATTGGCTAACCTTAACAAATCTCTAATACAAAGGTTCTCCTAGCCGAGTCTAAACATCATGCAAATGCATACTTTCTAAATAAAAATTGTACATCCTAACATTACGGGCCAACGGCAAGGTCTTAACCGGTGTCAGATCCCTACCACCAGAACTCCCCCCTCACGGTGTGAGGGGCGGGCGCACAGAGGACTGTACCTCTGTGCCAACTTCCAATTTCCCTTGTCTTAGCGGGGGCCCTTTATTTAACTCGACGCCATCTTAGTGGTCGTCCGAGCACTCGTGTGAGGTGTCTAGAAGGTAGCGTGGACCCCCCTCCCACCCCACACTGTTCATCACATCCGCCGTCGCGGATATCCTGGCCCCGGGAAATTCCTAGGAGGGGCATCGAGCCGCCTCCTCCCCTGGGAAGGGCCTATGACCGCCTTCCCTTCGGCGACCCCATACTTAGTGGGTGCCGCCTCCCCGTGTGAGGGGCCAATGGCCGCCTCCCCCCGGGCGCTCCCATCCATAATGGGTGGCGCCCCTCCTCTAGGGACCTTGAAATTACTGCTCACCGATCATGACCTTACCGCCCGACCAAAAATAAATATGACGTTTTATGAACCTATTGAAGAAAGCGAATAACTTAACATTCTAACATTTATTCAACACATTTCTCAATTAGACTATGATACTCCGCTCCACTGGGGGAGAAAATGTTATGAAGCAAATCATTTTATTGCAATAAAACAGCAACATCTTTAATAACCACTACAACCAAGAAAAAGGATACTATCAAAGCAAATCAATTTTTATTGCACTACTAACGTTGCCATAAGGGGCTGGTGGGTGGGTCAAAATTGCTCCTTGTTCCGTCGAGGGCTCACGTGCAATGAGAGGGTGCAGCTTCCAAGCACAGGAACAAGAGGATGCTTCTTTGGATTGTTGCTCCTTTTATTCCTCTTCGGGAGGGCGTGTACCCTCCTCTGGTACGCCTACGGGGCGTGGCCAACGGTGTAGGTGTCTAGGACAACCCTTCTTGGGCGGGAAAAGGCGCGCCCCGGCTACGCCGCTTCGGGCATACCAGCCGAGACACGCCCCCCGCCCAAAATGGTTTCCCGGGGGGATCCGGGCCCCCTACCATACGTTCGAGGGGACCGAGTGGTCGCCCCTTTCCATATGGCCGGGATGCCTGTCACCCCCTCCCAACACAATCCCCAAGGATGGGAAGACGGACGCAGTTCTGAACTTTTGGAAGGCAGGAGGGAGTTACCCTCCCGGCTGTATTTATTAAAATATGAAACCAAATTAAAACATTAAAATAAACGTTTCATATCATGTACAATTTTTCATTTATAACATTCCGATGCAGACACGTTTATTGGCTAACCTTAACAAATCTCTAATACAAAGGTTCTCCTAGCCGAGTCTAAACATCCTGCAAATGCATACTTTCTAAATAAAAATTGTACATCCTAACATTACGGGCCAACGGCAAGGTCTTAACCGGTGTCAGATCCCTACTACCAGAACTCCCCCCTCACGGTGGGAGGGGCGGGCGCACAGAGGACTGTACCTCTGTGCCAACTTCCAATTTCCCTTGTCTTAGCGGGGGCCCTTTATTTAACTCGACACCATCTTAGTGGTCGTCCGAGGACTCGTGTGAGGTGTCTAGAAGGTAGCGTGGACCCCCCTCCCACCCCACACTGTTCATCACATCCGCCGTCGCGGATATCCTGGCCCCGGGAAATTCCTAGGAGGGGCATCGAGCCGCCTCCTCCCCTGAGAGGGGCCTATGACCGCCTTCCCTTCGGCGACCCCATACTTAGTGGGTGCCGCCTCCCCGTGTGAGGGGCCAATGGCCGCCTCCCCCCGGGCGCTCCCATCCATAATGGGTGGCGCCCCTCCTCTAGGGACCTTGAAATTACTGCTCACCGATCATGACCTTACCGCCACAGGCCGGATAGTTGACCGGCTATCCGGCCCCCCCACAAACTCCTACTAAAGGTCATGCTTTTACAAACCCCTTAACCATGCTATGAAGTCTCCTATGAGTAAGACATTCCCCTCCCGGGACAAATGGACCCCATCTTCGAGATACATGTGATCCCCCCCGAATACATCCATGCGGAATACTGTGCAACTGTGCCGAACGAAACAACCTACCCAGCTTGTTATTGACTTTCTTTACTGAATGATTCAAAGCTGATACAGAGAGGGCCCCCCGCCACACCTTTCTGGGAATAATGTGTGACCATGCTATCGTGCACCCCGGGATCCTTCTCGCCAACCAGCTAACAGTGGATAGAACCTGCTCGAGGACTACCCGCCGACCGAGTGTCACCAAATCATTGCCTCCCAGGTGTACTATGATTATAGATGGCGGTGACCTTGTCCGCCCTAACAGTCCCTCGACAAAACATTGAAACTGGTCAATACAGAGCCCGCCCCTTCCGTGGAAGGTCACCCTGTACCCGTATTCCCCAGCTGCGTGAATCATGTCACCTGCTTTGAATACGTCCCCGGCACGCCTCACGTATGAGTGGCCCACGACCCACACCACTCTCTCCTCAGCCGTTGGTCTTTGACCGCTGATCCCCAGGTGTCGGGTCGACTGCACAGTCCGCCCCGCATCGCATGCTCGCGAAACTGTAAACCAAACAAGAAGCGTGAGTGCATGACATCGGCTTCACAACATGTGCAACCGCACATACCTTTTATAACAGTTTGAGGACCATCGTCCCAATTGTTTCACCATTTCCACACTCTGACCCCTGGCTGTAGCTTCTGTAGCAGCCCCTATCCTAAAGGAATGGGTCCCAAAATCGCCCGGGTCCAAGCCCGCTGCCGCGATTGCCATTAACACCCGCTGAAACTGAAACGTTGTCAGTGGGGTGGCGTCTGTGTGTCTCAGCAAGCTTCCCCCCCATGCTACCGCCCTTTGCGCTAAATATTCCTCAACGCATTGCACTGGGCACATGGGGGACCCTCGCATGCGCTGAACAACAATACTGTCCCCCATCGCACCCTGATCGGTTTTAGACCTGGCTATTGTGATTACCATTGAATCACCTTTGATCAGGATGTGTTCCCGACACAGACCTCCCCCCATATCCTTCTTTTTTTTTGCTACCAGCTCGCTCACCCGCATAGCCCCATGGAATGCTAATGCGAAAGCGGCCCGGAATAGCACTGCCTCGGACTGGGAGGAACATATCGCGGGGAGTACCGACATCAACAGGGACAACATTTTTAACCCAATCGGGCGCCTTTCGTCTACTCTATGACCCTCGAGGCGTTGCCACCCACGCAGTGCCTTCTTTACCAAAAAGGACGATGTGGGGTCCTTGATGCCATGCGCCTGCGCCATGAATGCAATGGCGGCCCGGTGCGTATTGGCCGTTGCTGCTGATCGGCCTGCCTTGTGGAGTGCTACTAAAAACTTTAGGACATACTCCTCCTGTCCCCAATTATCCCCTCCTGCTGGACCCAAAAATGCACAATAGGAACAAAACGCTCCTTCGTACGCCTTCCTTGTCCTGGGGGCTAGGCTTGCTCCCACGAGGTCCTGTAATCCGGGGCACCGAGCAACCAGAGAGCTTCGGGGAATGGTGCCGCCACTAGGTCCGCGGAGGGTAGATAACCCCTGAAGGCCTGCATGTGGGAACGAGAGAGAGCGCATCAGCCGCATGATTCAGCACACCCGGCACGTGCCTCGCCCTAAACTGAACGTTCAGTCTCATGCAAAGTAGTACAATTTCCTTCAATAATCTCAATATCCACTTGCAGCGTGCTGCCTGGTTATTTATGCATTCAACTACGGTCATGTTGTCGGACCAAAACACCACTGAGGAGTCACGGAACTCGTCTGGCCATGCCTTCAGAGCCACAAAAATGGGGAACAACTCAAGAAACCCAATGTTACCTGTGAGCCCACTGGTGTGCCACCACGTCGGCCATGTTTGCGCCGACCATCGATTACCAAAGATGGCGCCAAATCCAACGCTCCCTGCCGAATCGGTCCACAAACCCAGCTCGTCCGAGGATGCTGGTGGCTTGCTCCACACCACTCGACCGTTGAAATCCGCCAGAAATGCCAACCATATGCGCATATCCTGGCGAACCTCTGCAGACCGTCTCGTGCGATGGTGTCCTTCTTTGAGACCGACCATGGCTTGCGCAATAGAGCGGGAAAAGGGACGGGCCATTGGCATTACTCTAAGGGCAAAGTTAAGCTGGCCCACTGCTTGTTGCAACTGAAGGAGAGTTACTTTTTCTTTGCTGATGCACAATTCTAGAGAAGCCCTGAATTTCATTACTTTGTCCCTGGGCAAACGGAAGCATCCCTCCACTGAATCGAGCTCAATTCCAAGAAACTCGAGTGAAGTAGATGGTCCCACCGTCTTCCCTGGTGCCAATGGTACGCCGAACCGCTTCATGAGATTGCAAAATTCCAATAAAGCCTGTGCACATTCCGTGTCACCGGCTGGCCCCAAGAACAAAAAATCATCTAGGTAATGCATAACCTGTGTATAGCCCGTAGCTCTGGTAAACGCCCATTGCAGGAAACAACTGAATTTCTCAAAATAAGCACAAGAGATGGAGCAACCCATTGGCATACATCTATCCATGTAGTAGCGTCCTTGAAACATAAAACCTAACAGACGCTGATCCTAGGGGTGTACCGGGAGCAACCGGAACGCTGATTCGATATCCGATTTAGCCATCAGCGCTCCTGGCCCCAGGCGATTCAACATGGCGACGGCCTCATCAAAGGATGCGCACCGCACCGAACAAACTCCTGGATCAATCGCATCGTTCACCGAAAGACCCCTAGGAGCCGACAAATTGTGAATTAACCTAAACTCACCCGGGTCCTTCTTGGGGACTACTCCCAACGGTGAACAAACGAAATTAGCGACTGGCGGGTGCCTATATGGGCCGGCCACCCGACCACGGGCAACCTCCTTTGCAATCTTAGTTTCCACCACCGCCGTATTCTGCTGAACCGACAGTTGGTTTTTACACAGTGATTCCCCCCGAAAATCCCCCACCGGGATGTGGAAACCATACAAGAAGCCGTCCCGCAACACCCCGGCGGAGACATGATCAGGGTATTCATTTAGCCAGGGGATCATTGCCATGATATCTACGGGGGTAGGTAGCGAAGCCCCGTGGTCGACATTAGACCTGTTTGGCCCCTCCCCTACCCCCTGTATCACCATTTTTGGCTCTGCACGAAGTCTCGGGGTGAGAAGAGTGTCCGCACCCCGCACACTCATGCCTGAACTTACATGTCCCTTGTGGCCTCGTGCACTTGCCTCTGTTAAAGTTCCAACAAACCCCTTTTCTACCCCCGTTCCCACCACTCCTCGGTTGGTGGTCAACAGCGGGGCCTGTCCGAAAGGGCGCCGCCGATTGATGGCGGGAGGGCGCCGACCCATTCCCGCCAAGCGAAGACGACTTCGTCGCGCCTGGCAGGAGCTGCTTCTGCCAAGATATGGAGTCGAGACAATCCCACGTCAGAGATGAATCGTGCTCCTTGGCCTTACGAAACTTACTATCATAACCCATCCATACATCACCCTCATACGTGTCATAGAAATCCATTATACGTGTCTGATAGCAGGCTAATTCAGACAAAACCTCGGGCCTACGTTCCCCCATGATCGCAGTAAACATCGCAAATGCCCTGGCCCAATTTGAGATTGTCTCATCAACCCTGAAACCCGCCATTTTTGCACGCCACACACTCGGGTGCCATAAATCCTTCTGAGATTTAACATACTCCACCTCGTGATGATCAGTCAGGAGAGAAAACATATTCACATACTTATCAGCCCAAATCAATTCCTTCGTGGCCAACGGAATATGTTGGACCACCTTTTCCCTTCTTGAAGGTAACACCCCCTCCCTTGCCATTGGCAATGGTTGCTTACCCGAATCCAAAGCTGGTCCCGCTGTTTTTCCAACGCCAGCCTCCGGTCGTTCTGGAGGAACCTGTGAGGGGACAAGAGGGAGATTCGCCTTTGCGGCATCTCGCGATTGCCGCAACTGCTTCATTAGTAACCTGGCCTCCTCGGCCGTGTCTCCTGGCGCCGTCGTACCCTCTGTACTTTTGCCGAGCCATGCGGCTAACTGGGTGGCCAATTCCGGAGGCATGTCCTCCTCGTTAGTGGGCGTAACTACAACAGGGATCGGTTGGCCCGCGTCCGGTATCGGAACCGGGGCCTCCACCGGACTAACCGGGCTTGTCGGGGGTGACTCGGGAACCGGGGCCTCCCCCCCCTGCCGCCCTATTCCTAGCCCTTTTACCTCTCCCAGCGGGGACTACTCCCGGCAATGCTGGCCCGATGACTTTCTTCGGCCTGCCCGTATTATTCATTGCCGCCATCTGTTTTTTCATGCTCGCCATATCCTTCATCAACATGCAAAGCATCTGTTCAGT
This sequence comes from Lissotriton vulgaris, assembly GCF_964263255.1. Taxonomy (NCBI): domain Eukaryota; kingdom Metazoa; phylum Chordata; class Amphibia; order Caudata; family Salamandridae; genus Lissotriton; species Lissotriton vulgaris. Next base: position 1,104,895,484 of record NC_141693.1, read on the forward strand.
CCCTGCCTTCTTTCCGGCCCTCTTGCCAGGCATCGTTGTCGGATATCCGGTCCTTGCTGCGCAACGAGGTCCTGGATCCAAAGGTTCGGAGACGCTGAAAGAGAAGCACAAAATTACAAGTTCTCAAAATTGCTCCTTGTTCCGTCGAGGGCTCACGTGCAACGAGAGGGTGCAGCTTCCAAGCACAGGAACAAGAGGATGCTTCTTTGGATTGTTGCTCCTTTTATTCCTCTTCGGGAGGGCGTGTACCCTCCTCTGGTACGCCTACGGGGCGTGGCCAACGGTGTAGGTGTCTAGGACAACCCTTCTTGGGTGGGAAAAGGCGCGCCCCGGCTACGCCGCTTCGGGCATACCAGCCGAGACACGCCCCCCGCCCAAAATGGTTTCCCGGGGGGATCCGGGCCCCCTACCATACGTTCGGGGGGACCGAGTGGTCGCCCCTTTCCAGTAGGCGCATACCACCGGAGTCGGAGGGGAGTTGCAGTTTAGCAAGGCCTATGCGTCTGCGCCCATGACCCCATACAAGTTCCGTGAGTAGTGTCAAGAGTCTTAAATGTCGCTGCTGGGATCAGGAACGGCAGATAGGTGAAGTGGTAGATGAGGCGGGGGAGCATCACCATCTTAGAGATTGCCACTCTGCCTGCTATTGAGAGGGGCAGTGTTAGCCAGCATTGAATTTGTGATTTCAGTGCTCTAATGGCCCTTCCAAGGTTGCCGTCTATCATCATGTCAGCCTCCCTGTAGATGTGCATCCCGAGGTATCGGAAGGTGGTTTCTGCCATCTGGAATTCGTGAGGGGCGAAGGGTAGGGGAGTAGATAAGCCGTAGTGACAAAGGTGAATCCATAGGACTTAGATTCGCTTATGGTGAGGCCAGAGATTGCCCTGAAGTCCTCAAATATTTGGGGTATAGGGCTCAGGTCGCCCCGCAAATCCCAAAGATATAATATATCATCCGCATAAGTGGACACAATGTGTGCCGTCCCGTGCCTCTGTATACCACAGCGGGGGCCACTGTCCTGAGCCTACAGAGCATTGGCTCGAGGGCGAGGATAAATAGGAGAGGGGAGAGCGGGCAGCCCTGCCGGGTGCCCCTCGCTATAGCTATGGGTCCTGAGATGAGGCTGGAGGTACGCACTCTAGCTGTGGGGAGGGTGTACAGCAATTTGACCCAGGCAATGAATTCGGGTGGTATCCCGAATTTTAACAGTGTGGCAAACATATAGTCCCATCTAAGGGAATCGAACGCTTGCTTCAGATCCAAAGAGATGCAGCCCTCCGAGCTCGTGCCCACTTGGTTGCCGAGCATCAGCTGGGCTAAGCGCCTGAGATTCATGGCCGTATTACGGCCCGGTACAAAACCACATTGGTCCGGATGGATCAGCTGTGGTATGTATTGCACGAGTCTCGACGCCAGCACTTTGCTCAAGATCTTGGAGTCGGTATTGAGGAGGGACAGGGGTCTGTAGTCGGCCAGCTGTTGCCCGTCTTTGCCAGGCTTTAATAGGGGTGTGATTAACGCTTGCATGGATGATTGTGGTAGGGATGCCGTCCGTAGAGCTTCCAAATAAACAGAGTGTAACCGTGGGGCCAGGACATCAAGGAATGTTGCATAGAATTCGTCCGGTAGGCCATCTGTACCGGGAGCCTTGTTCTTCAGGAGAGCTCGTATTGCCTGCCTAATTTCCGCTACTGAAATGTTGCGCTTCAGGTCTTTGCATTGCCTGTCGGTAAGTTGGGGGAGGTCTAGGTCCCTCATGAAGGCCTCGAATGCATTCTCTGATAGGGGCGGGGGGGGGGGCTGTACAGCGTGGTATAATAGTCTTTGAACGCCGTATTAATCCCTACTTGGGTGGAAGTCGGGTTACCTGCCTGGTCTAGTATTTCCAGGATCGGATGGCAAGCTGGGGAATCACGTAGGAGGCAGGCTAGTAGGGGACCGGCTCTATCTGCCTGTGTATGCTGTCTATTCGTGTATTCTCTATGGTCTAGGAGTCTTAGGTCTTCCAGTAGCTCCGCGTGTCTAATGTGAGCTTCCAGCAGTGGTGTGAAAGGTGCATTTGTGCCCGCTGCCTCATTCTCTAGGGACGCCAGCGAGCCCTCCACTTCCTTCAATTTACTGATTACCTCCCGCTTCCTGCCCACTCGAGTGGTCATTGCTGCTCCCCTGAGACAGACTTTGAAAGCGTCCCATTCTATCTGACGGGTGCTGGCTGTGTTCACATTTGTGGAGAAGTAGGCGTCTATAGTGTCGGACAGGGACGACCGGAAGACCGAGTCTTCAAGGAGATCTGGAGGCAGTCTCCAAGTCGGGATGGGGGCCAGCCGCCTGCCCCACTGCCAAGCGAGCTCAACTGGGTTGTGGTCGGATAGAGTTTTCCCCATGTGTTCGGTCTGAACAATTGAGTCAGTGAGGGAGCGGGAGCAGAAGACATGGTCAATCCTGGTGTGGAGCTGGTGGGGTGGGGAGAAAAAGGTATAGTCCCTCTCCTGTGAGTGCGCGCTGCGCCATGCGTCTGCCAAATCCCATCCCTCGGCCCACCGTGCCAGTGCGTCTGCCTGTTTCCTGCTCTCAGTGGCCTGCAAGGGGGGGGGTGTCCTATCCAGTGTAATATCGAGCACAGCGTTGAAATCTCCCCCAATTATCCAGCGGTGATCAGCCCAATCTGCAAGTATCCCGTTTATAGTTAACAAAAACTCTGGTTGACCTGTGTTTGGTGAGTACACACAACCAAATACAATGGCATCCCCGTCCAACAATCCCCGCACAAATACATAACGACCTTCCTGATCAATTCTTTGCTCCAACATTTTGAAAGGGACAGAGTTGCGGAGCCAAATTGCCGCCCCCCTGGAGAACGCGGAATAGGAGGTAGCGAAGAGCTGCCCTTTCCATTTCTTGCGTAGCTTCATGTTTTCAGCATTGTTCAAATGTGTCTCTTGTAGGCAAGCAATCTGTGTCCCCCTACGGTTGAGTTGAGCCAAAATTCTATGGCGTTTGTGTACCGATCCCATGCCCCGTACATTCCAGGTGCACTATTGGTAAACATTAAGAGGCCCCATGACCATCTGTGTGAAACAGTAGAGTGAAACACCTGGGTGACCATGCCAGATCTGTGTTGCTACAAGGTGGGCGTGTCTTGCGAACATGTAACCCCTTAACAATAAGGTCCCCAAGCCAACGGGCTCGGGAGCCAAACCAAGGTGCCCAACGTGGGCACAAGTCAGTTAGGTTCGTGTGCATACTGGGGGTAGTAGGCCTCTGGTGACTGTCACTTAACGGCCTGCATGGGCATGGTAGCCCTCGACAGGGTGGGCCCTTATGCAACCCACCATACATGAAGAAGGGGGATCAGTTATACGTTACTACCCGGATGGGATCAATCGTGGTGCCACTCAGAACTCCGCCGCCATCTGGGCCGTGATCTTTGGAAATAGTTGTAGGCTGTCCACTGATCCGGATACCTCGGTATGGGTGTCGGTGGTAACGGTGATTCTGTCTCCGGTTGCTCCCGCGTCGTGAGCGGCCAGCGCCTCCTCAGTTAGCCGTATCTGCGGTGACGAATGACCTGCTGTCTGATCTCCGGAAGTTTGTGTTTTTGTCGGTGTTCCTCGTGAAGGGTGGCGTCCTGGGTTGGAAGTGTTGTCCCGTCGGTCTGGTGGGCTCCTGTGACTACCGCTGCGATGATCTGCGAATGGGTCCTGCGAGGTCGGTGGGGTCAGTGTGACTTCCATCCATTCTTCCGCCTCCGGCGAGTCGAAGAAGTGAGATTTGTTGTCATGTAGTATCTTGAGCCTTGCGGGGAACAGAAGCGCATATTTCATATTTCTGTCTCAACTTGCGCTTCACTCCCATGAAGGTGGACCTGGCTCGTTGCACTGTGGGCGTGAAATCAGGGTATACCGATATGTTCTTATCCTCGAAGCGTATCGGCGCCTTCTCTCTAGCCGCTCGTAGAACAGTGTCCCGATCTCGATAGTGGAGAAGGCATGCAATCAAGGGACGAGGAGGCGCCCCCGGCTGTGGGGGTCGCGACGGCATCCTGTGTGCCCGTTCCACACTGTATAGGGCAGTAAGATCTTCTTGGCCCACCAGTTTCCGCAGCCAATCCTCCACGAACTGTGTGGGGTTCCTCCCCTTGCTTCTCTCCGGAATACCCAGGATGCGGACTTTATTGCGGCGGGCGCGTCCTTCTGCGTCGTCCACCCTGTCCCACAGTTGTCTGAGCTGTTTATCTACATTCTCCAGCTTCGTGGAATGTTCTGTCTGTTGCGGTATGAGGTCACTCAGCGCTATCTTCTGTTCTGAGACCCGCTCCGCCAATTTGTTATGGTCAGCCCGCAGTAGGGACAGGCCAGTTGCCATACTGTCCATGCGCGATTCCAGTGCTTCGCGCGTATTTCGTTCAGGATAAGGTCCAACTTGGCGTCCTGGGATCCCTGTCCGGTCGGCGGGATGATGTCCGCCTTTGAAGAGGCTAGTGGGTCCTCGGAGCCCGTGGACTGCATGTCCGTAGGGGCGCCCTGGTCCTGAGGTTTGCCCCTATGTCTGCCCATTGACCTCGTGAGCAGGGTGGCGCTGTAGTAGTTGCAGCCGTCTGCTACAACCCTCTCAAGTGTCTACTCAGGGTGCCGGACAGTGGCCGCGGTGAATCTGGGTTGTGCTGGAGGAAGGCAGTCGCAGTGCAGACCCCAGTGGTGGCAGGGGCAATGTTGACTCGCCTAACGTAGCGTCGCTGCAGAGTGGGTCGGCGTTCTGCTGGGGGCCTTGCGGGCTGTTACGTCCGTGGTCTTGCGGGGTGGACGGGGGGGGAAGATCGCAGTTCCCAGGTGGCTGCAATGTTGGTTTCCTCTAGAGACCGGGAGCGGAACAGGAGCCAGGTATTTAATGCCGGGGCAGTGCACCGAAGTGCGTGACGCACTCCTACACAGCGGGCCGGCGCTACCAGCTCAGATGCTCAGGGCACACGTCCCACTGTAAGGTGTGCGGGCCTCTGATGCATGCCAACTCGTGTCAGTTCCTCGTGGTCCGCTCGTTGCTGTATGATATAGGGGTAAGCAAGGCACCACTGCCGGGACCCCAGTGTCCCGTCCCGGCGCGGAGACAAAATAGTGCCGGTAGGGCAGCCCCGACGGCCCGTCCCGTAGGGCGTAGTGCAGCCAGAGAGAAGCGGATCCCACAGCGCCGACGGCGGGCAGCACGCTCCACCTGTCCCGCTCTCCTCACCCGAGTCGTAGCTGGTGTGGGCACTGCCGATGATGCGGGCGGGCTGCGGGTCGGTCCGTGCAGTCCCCGTGTCCAGAGCGGGCTCACGGCAGGGCAATCTGGCTGGGGGTCAAAGCAGTTTGTAGGGAGGCAGAGCGGCTACAGGCCGAGCAGGGACACCTCACCACATCTCGGTGCCTCGGCAGGCGTCGCAGCTCACTTCCGGTCCGGAGTCCCGACTGGAGCGCGGCAGCGACTGGGGGCAGGTCGGGCAGGCCGCTCAATTGAGGCCGACGCTTCACACTGCTCCGCAGGCCGCAATAGGTACCACAGCCACGCTGCTTTTCCGGAGTGGTTCGGAGGGAGCAGCACTTCACCGCTGCACGCCGCTTGCTCCCGGAGGCTCCGTGTGCTGGATTCAGGTGGGTTGCAGGCAGGGATTGCAGGATAAATAGCTCGTTTTTAGGGCTAAGGACGGAGCTCAGGGACTACACGTCCACCATGTTCGGCTTTTGGCCACGCCCCCCCATGATTCCATATTTACTATATGCATCTCCAGTTATCAACAAGAAAGTCATTCTTGAACCTGAGAAATGTTTTATGAAATGTGTACACACCATACTTCATTTAAGACGGGCAACTCCTCATTGTACGATAAGATTGGAATTTGGTCTAAAATCTCTGGAAACGTTGCATATGTTAACTGTTATTGATTGTGCTAAGGCTGATTCATGCACATTGAAATATCTAATATTTGAAGAACTCCAGAGCACAAAAGTCAGATTTGCAACTATATAGTATAATGATGGAAATAGGATGTCATGACCCGCCTGATATGCAGGAGATGGGGCGAATGACCAGGGATGTGCGGAAAAACCTAATGCGTAATACGCTAATGACAAAACAGTGGAATTTAGATCTTCTACAAGCTGTGAAATTATAAACATACGGACTTAGTAATTGAAACTTATAGCTTACAGGCTCAAGAATACTTGGGATGGAATTTGTCCAGTTACATAAAATGGAAATATTTACGGTTTAGACCATTTTATATTCCGATTGGGGAGTTTGAAGGGACTTGGAACCAGGCACTTAAAGGTATACAAGTATAGCAGCTTTGTGGAATCGGTAAAGAAACTCTTGAACATATGTGTATCTACCTGAAGCAGTTCCCCATAAGGGGGATATACTTACGCCCCTTGTTTAACCCCTCCCCTGCTGATGAGGGAAGCGCTCGGTCATCAGCCGCGGTGGCGCTGTGCTGATGACGGAGCGCTTCCGTCATGGCCCGCCCGACGCTCCTGCGCGGCGCGAATTCCGCGCCTGCGCTGAGCGTTCTATTGAGCGGGCAGGGCCATGACGGAACCGCTTTGTCATAAGCACAGCGCAACTGACGCTGGTGACTGAGCGGTTCCGTCACCAGCATGCGCCCGCCGCATTTCCGCCCCGCCCCCTTAGCACTGCGGCGGAATAGCCGCCGCAGTGAAGGGGTTAATAATGTTAAATTAAAAACAACTGCAGAGACTGTACACTATTGTTTCAGGCTCAAAGAGGACAGTGCAGTTATAAAGACTGTTCAGTTTTTAGAACATGCCTATAAAACATTAATTGTTTAACCCTTTCGGTGCTGATGACTGCTCCCGGTTGTCATCAGTTACGGTGGGCGTGTGCTGATGACGGCCGGGAGCCGTCATGACCCCACACGCGATCGGAATGTGCCGCACAGGCGCAGCATTCCGGCCGCGGCAGAGGGGTTGAACTGCTAAAAAAAAAAAAAAATTATATATATATATATATATATATACTGAAAAAACATAGGTTTCATGCCTGATTTTGAGATGTCATCAGTGATGTCACTGACCATGTCATGAATGATGTAATATGTGACATCATCAACAGTGGAATGCGGGCGCGTGAGATATAGTGAGTACAACTAACCATATCGGAGGAATTTCAATGGTTTTGTACGAGTGAAATGTTCAGCTAACTGTAACGCCCCTAAAACCTATTGTTTTTTCAGAGAATTTCTAAGGTTTAAATGCTAATTCCTAACTATATCAGGCCTGAAACCTATGGTTTTTTTAGTGAATTTCAAAGGTTTTTTAAATGCTAATTCCTAACTATATCTGGCCTGAAACCAATTGTTTTTTCTGTGAATTTCAAAGGTTTTGTAAATGACAATTTTTAAATTTATTAATTGTTATATTTATTTTTTTATACCGATTTACTACCTTTTTAAACTATTTTTAGATATTTTATTTTTTAAATTACATTATACATTAAAAAATATACTTTCTCAGAATGAATTACTTTAGTTTATATACTTTGCAAATAGGCAATAGACTTTTAAGTACAGTAGTTACAGTTGTTGCAATGGGCAACACAATTTCAAACACAATGCAACATTGACCTCAATGTGAATTTCTAGTTAAATGCAATTAATTACTTTATGGATTACTTTTCAAACCACAGACTGGATCCTAGATTCAGTCCTTGGACATCTCCTGTAAACGGTTGAGTAAAAGTGTTTTAGGTACAGTAGTGATTTTTAAGGAATATTATTGTATTTTAAAAGTTGGCACTTAGAAATGTTTTCACATAGAATCACCAATGTTGTCCTATAGCAGGAAATGTCTTTAGCAGGTTAGTAGTGCCATTGTCACTTTTTCTTACTCCGTGGTGGATCCTGGATCCAGCACTGGTGCATCTCCTGTAAACAGTTGAAAGTATACGTTTAAGTCATACAGGCGATTTTTAAATGAATATTTTTAGTTTGTGAAAATAGACAAACTTTTCTGGTGAAAACCAGACAATGGATTCCTATGGAAGGAGACACAAGTTACTTGTAAGTATGGTTAGAATTACTTTTCAGGGTCAGTGCTGGGCTAAAAGATGCAGCACGGAGTTCTCTCCTGATAACAGGTGAGTAAATCGGAATTCGTTGTTAGGATGATTTTAGGTGAATACACCACACTTAGAAGAATTTCCAAGTGAAACCAGTCAATGTTAGCCTATGGAAGGAAATTCAAGTTACTGTAAGTATAGTTAGAATTACTTTTCAGGATCAGTTGTGGGCTGAAAGATGCAGCACTGAGGTCTCTCCTGATAACAGGTGAGTAAATCGGAATTCGTATTTCAGCTGATTTTAGAGGAATATTTGTACGTTTCAAAAATAGACACTTAGAAACTTTTCTGGTGAAAACCAGACAATGGATTCCTATGGAAGGAAATACAAGTTACGGGTAAGTACGCTTAGATTTATTTTTCAGGGTCCGTACTGGGCTCAAAGATGCAGCACTGACGTCTCTCGTGATAACAGGTGAGTAAAACGGTATTCGTAGTTCTGCTGATTTTAGAGGAATATTGTGCTCAATAGTGAAGGAAGGGGCGGGCCCTGAGGTGACATGTGTGCAAACACGCCCTTAATTGCTCTTCAATCCTGAGGTCCCCTGTGAGCCAGCTAGCCCACCAGGTACCACCTGTATGCTCCAGGGAGCTGTGTTGCAGAGAGGTGTTCAGAGGGCACGCCCCCTTTTTACAACACTCTGCAACGCAGCTCCGTGGCGCGTAATGGAGGTACCTGTTGGACTAGTTGGCCCCTAGGGGACCTCTGGATTGAAGAGGAATTAATTCCACAACTTAAAACGCGCCACAGGGCATGTTTGCACACATCACCTCAAGCCCCGCCCCCTACCTTCACCACTGTGCAAACGCGCCCCGTAGCGCGTTCTAAGTTGGGGGATTAAGTCCCCTTGCATACTGGGGGTCCCTGGAGGCCAACTAGCCCACCAGGAACCTCCATTATGCGTCAGGGGGCTGCGTTGCGTAGAGGTGTAAAAAGGGGCGTGGCCTCATTACACCTCTCTGCAACACAGTCCCCTGGCGCGTTTACAGAGGGAGTACTAATTCCCCTTGCATATTGGGGATCCCTGGGGGCCAACTAGCCCACCAGGAACCTCCAGTATGCACCAGGGAGCTGCATTGCAGAGAGGTGTAATGAGGCCACGCCCCTTTTTACAACACTCTACAAAGCGGCTCCGAGGCGCTTACTGGAGGTACCTGGTGAGCTAGTTGGACCCCAGTATTCAAGGAGAGTTAGTTCCCCCTCTGCAAACGCGCCAGGGGCCGCATTTGCAGTGTGGTGCAGGGAGGGGCAGGGCTTGAGGTGACGAATTGCAGAGGGGTAAATAATTTCCCTTGAATACTGGGGGGCCCTGGGGGCCAACTAGCCCACCAGGAACCTCCAGTATGTGCCAGGGGGCTGCGTTTCACAGAGGTGTAAAAAGGGGCGTGTCCTCTTTACACATCTCTGCAAGGCAGCTCCCTGGCGCATACTGGAGGTTGTTGGTGGGCTACTTGACCCCAGTATTCAAGGGGAATTATTTCCCCCTTCTGCAAATGCGCCAGGGGGCGCGTTTGCAGAGTGGTGCCTTAATGTTTTTTTGGGGATCGGCAGTGTACCCGTACCACACGCGCATCCCGCGATATTTAAAAAAAATAAAAAAATGGGGGTCCTTGTGGGACCCCCTGAGCAGGCCTAAGGGGTCAGGGTGTTTCTACCCTGCCCCCTTTTCTTCGTTTTCACCTTTGTTTCCCTGTTTTCTTGTGACTCTGTTCTACCTAGGCACAAGATGCCTGCCAACACTTCCTGGTTCGGATTGTTGACACAGTTGACAGCCAATCAGCATGCAGCGTGTGCTCGTAATTGTACTCGTACGGTTCTTCGTCTCTAGATATCACTATGATTTTACTTTTGATTTTCTCAGGAACTACTGAACGGATTTACACCATTTAACAAAAAGCACAATCTGCGAACCGAACTCTACCTTTTTGCCAAATTTGGTGTAATTCCGTTCAGCCGTTCGGGCTGTAGCCCTGGCTAAAGGTCCCTATGGAAAATCGCATGGGGAAAACGCGTTTTGGGACCCACTATTTTTTTTCTCGGCCTCCACTTGACGAGTCACCCCCAAACTTTCAGGGAAGGAGCGGAGCGGAGTAGGCCATTTTCTTGGAGAATTTCCTTAAGATTCGTCCACCGGCGCCAAAGTTATTCCAAATAGAATGTTGTGGATATCATATGGAAACTAGGTCTTAACTATATCTACCTACTGGCGACCGCCAGTAGGTAATATATAATTTTCCGGGGTCCCCGCGCATGACCGGAAATATTCAAGTGCTTATGACGTTGATGAAGATACCCCTGGAAAAGAACTAGGATAACAGGTAAGTAACTTATCCAAACTCACCTTAAATCCAGAAGAACTGTTCTGTAAGTCACTTAGTCCCTGAATGCAATTCATGTTTTTCCTCCAAAGGATAACGTTGCTGGTCCAGAAAATGCACAAAGTGCCCCTTTCTGACAACTGTAAACATTTTGAAATGTACTTACCCGATTTTGAACTTGGTATCTAAATTTATGTAAAAGTAAGAGTTATTTTTATATTTTGCGTCGGATTTCTTTGAGTATGTGTCCCATTTACTGCCTTTGTGTGAGTAATAAATGCTCAGCACTACCCTTTGATATGCCTAAATGTTCGCCCACACTCCGACAAAAGAGAGCATTTGGGATGCCATTTGTGCCTCTGTAATTCCTCAGGGTTTGCATGGACTCTTTACACCGTGTAACTCTTTTTGGTCCACTATATAAAGAGCAAACTTCCTGTAGGCTTACTTTGGGACAACACTGGATTTGTGAAACTCTGTGTGTAACTGATTTATACATATACACATCTATTAAACGTTTCTCTCTTGCTGGATTTTAATGAAAACCCTGTAATATTTTAAGCCATATTACAACAATTTTTCTTTCTTTTTGCATCAAGGTACACTGGAGAACTTGGAGGAACTTTATTTGAATGACAACCCCAATCTACATCTCTTACCATTTGAGCTGGCTCTCTGCAGTAAACTATCAATCATGAGTATTGAGAACTGCCCACTTAGCCACCTACCACCACAGATTGTTGCAGGAGGACCGTCCTTCATCATCCAATTCTTGAAAATGCAGGGTCCTTACCGTGCCATGGTCTAACACAAAACAGACATCACTTACACTGTACAGAAAACAACCCGCATTAATGTTATAGTATCATACATATATACATAATGTTTGTGTATATATTTATGTATACCTCTGTGTATATTTTATGAAAAAAAGGCAAGTTGATTAAGGCTGCATTGTGTTTCTGCTAATAGAGGAATCATAGCCATTTAGATTTTTTTTAATCCTATGAAAAAATGTTTATCCACTTTTTCTTTGCTGGATGTTTTGTCTAACGAGTTATCTAAAATTGCCAGTTCACTTGAGGATAAAAATAATGCCAACAATTTCAACAGTAATTACAATTAGGTGAGAATATTAGTTGTGTTGGTATCGGTTGAAAAACGTTTATTTTATCTAATCAAAGGTTGTATATGGACATGCTTGTGGCTATGTTCTGACTCCTCCTCCCCGTTCCCTGAGACCCCTATGTCCAGTCCCCCTTCCTTTAATTTATTTTTTTAGATTTAAACAATAATGGTGTTTTTTTTATATTGTTTACAGTCGGAGTAAATCACTGGATTTTTTAAATGGGTTCTGATTTGCTCTGTTTTAATCATCCGTAGCTAGATTGTTTCTGCTGAAGGTCTTCGATTACAAAAGTTTTTTTTTACTTGTTTGTTTTTATGTACATATATCCACATGCACATGCGCCTTTCGGTTCAGACAGTAAGGAGGCTATAAACTCCTTACATACAGAAATATATACATTTCTTAAGAACGGTTGAGTTGCAGGTTTGGATGATCTACAAAGAGCCAATCAAAAATGTATTTCTTGTGTTTTCCTAAGTTACTTTGCCATTCAGTGTGGGCACACTATAACCCGACCAAGTTTACTTGAGCGTAGAGCAAAAATTAAGAGCAAAAAATGTGCATTTTCTGTAGCTCCGATGATGGTTAAGAAAATTCCTGTTATTTCCTGTGGATTTGAAAGAAATTGCACATTCATTGCAAATAGGGCAGACGTATATGATTTATCACACGATTGATGCAAATGTTACTTACCAGAATCATTGAGCAAGCAGCTGCCTCAAGGCTTGGAGAATAAGTTAGTGTTGTATATTTTAAACATTTGGATGCATTCGTATATTGGCTTGCCTTGTATACCCTTCCTTAATGGAACATTTTGTGCATAAGTGACATTTTGTCCCGGTGTTTTGTTGCTGATCTAAATGCGCTTTTTTTTCTCATCACTGGGGCACTATCTTTATCCACTGATTATTGCCATCCTTTCAACCACCTCCTTTTGTTCCATGTCAGCAGAAGTAAAGGTTCGTAAAAGAACTTGCACAGCTAAAGGCTTTTCAAGAGACTTCCCATGCCACGCTACAATATGTTCATTTCTTTAGTCCAGTGCAATTATACTCGATAATAGCTGTAATGCTTCATTTGTGTTAAGTACTGGATTATATTGTAAGGAATAGTCACTTTTGTCTTTGGAATTTTAAATGGGAAAAATGTGTGTTATGAAGTGTGTTTTAATTGCAGAAGAGTGGGGGCTGCTTTATCCAGACATGCTAAACAATCCGCTAAGTTCAGTGGTGTCTTTGAATTCTTTTTTCCAATGTCTACCAAATTTGGGCCTGATTTAGATCTTGGTGGACTGGTTACTCTGTCCCAACAGTGATAGAGATCCCGTTCGACAAACTATAAATCCTGTAGGATATAATGGGATTTATATTTCGGCGAACAAATCACCGTTGTGGCTGAGAAACCAGTCTTGCCAAGATCTAAATCAGGCCCTTTGTCCTTTACCTTTTGCCTTCTATAGAAAGGTTATAATGTGCCATGTACCAGAAACAAGCGTACCATTTGGTGTTGATAAACTTCAGCATTATGTAAAATTCAGTTTGTGTTCTCCTCTTGGTACAGATTGCCATTGCTTAAGCTGATGCCATTATGTACTACAACAGGCACTATGTAGGATGCCTTATTACCCCTGTTGACCTATTCAAAATAGTCTGGAGTTAGCAAAGTACCTTTTAGAAGTGTAGAGAGTCGGGGTGGCCACTGAATTCAACTTCATTACAGAAGCAGTTTTTAGTTTTGGGTTGTAAACTTTGTATTCAGTGTATTGGTCAAATGGTTTTAGTGGAAACAGTCCAAGACTACAACACCCCAATTGTATTAGGTTGCCAAATGTAAGCCCAGATTGGAAACCATGGCATGGTGTGCGGCGGCATCCCTTTTTGAATCACCACTACACACACTCATGAAAAACAGATTTAGCACTAGCTCAGAAAGAACTTCATTTAAGCAGCTATCTTTTCAGTATGTTCTAGCTTTTCCTGGACACTTGGCATCTATCTTGTTATTAATCTGATGTCACGTTCCTCCACTTTGTCGGATTTGAACAATCATCTCTGTGCTGTTTAAGGAAGATATTTTACGTCATTAATCTCAAATTATTTTATTTTTGCTTTCTAGTATTATTTTCTAACCCATATGTGTAAACCGATAATCCAGGAGTAGCAATACTTCATAGTGTAATTTCTGTTCATTTTGGCTTTTTAACTGTATCGGTGATGGTGTTCTATGTCACTTTCGGTTTCAAAGGAGATGCTTTTACATAATGTTTCTAGAATTAATCAAGGAAATGCCTCCTCTTCTTCCTCCTTTACTGTAACTGTCCATAAGCAATATCACTAAAGGTTTATAAATTAAGTCCTGCATGTAGGTTTGCAGTCAATCAATCCAAAGTAATGCAAGTCTTACCAGTATAAGCATTATAATTAAATACAAATACATTGTCATCTCATTCGGTGTAAGTTCTGTCACCAGCATACCCGTAAAAATGCCTCAGAGCTTATAATTGCAGTAACCTTCTTGAACAGGAAGTAAGGTAAATAAAAAATATTAGATACTGCATTCTTAGTTGGATTCGATTAATTTTAGCTAAATGGGATTCCAAGCAATGAGATGTTTTAACTTTCATTGTCAATAATATGCATCCAGCCTCTCTAGCTTTCTTTTCTTCTTTGTCTGTACATCCGCACCAATCATGTTTGGCTGTAGCGGTCTCCCCGAAGGTAATATTGTCATGATTCTGACCAAAAGTAAACTTTTAGTTTCATAAATAGATGTAAAGCATGTATCAATGAGCTGGGGCCTTCTTGTGCATGAAAATGTCAGAAGTTCTTTCAAAGATTTTGCTTGCAGTCTTAGGCTTAGAAACATATTTGCATATTCCCCATACCCCTATTCCCTATTCCCTATACCCCTATTCAGACCTTAGGAGGAAAGCCAAGGTGGCCAACTAACACAAAAGGTTAATTGTAATAAATAGTCACTTCACTGGCTAACAGTTGAAAAGGGGCTAATATCTCGGTGATTCAGCTTCACATACGGCCACAGGTATTGTTTTAGCTCTGTGCAGTTCTATGGATCTCCCTAAGGAGTCTCTCTTTTATCCAAGGAGGAATCCTGTACAATAAAAATAGACCTGTTGGGGGAATCCATATAGGTGAAGTACCAGTTTTAATTCCTTAAAGGGTTTAGTAGAGAACACTTATAATATCATCATTAATCTCCTCCAGCACCCCTATTTTCATGAATTATAACTTGATGCCAATGATGATTGGGTCTTTCTAATCATATGTATAGTTGGATTTCTTAAGGGATTCGTTGATGTGTGCTAGACTTGCTGAAACCAGATCCTTTATTTGCAGTTGGGGCTGAGACATTTTTAATCCAGCTCATTGGAGAACAGGATCATTTTGACAATATTTCATTCATCTGACCAGGCATCCTGACAAAAAAGAATAACTTTGTGAGAAAATGCTCAGAATTAGTCTGACACTGCCCTGAGCAGAAACCTTCTAGGCTGCATAAAGCTGTAGATTAAGACTTTGGGCCCCGAGTCCCGAGTCATTCATTAGTCAATACAGAAAATAAAACTATTACTTCTTTAAATATTTATCACTTTACTATGTTTACTACTTAAAAGTAATTCAGTTCTTGGCAACAATTGCCATTTTTATAATATGATTCTGTTCAGATTTATGGTTCTAACGCTTAGCACTGTGAATAAAATCAAATGTTTTGCAGCATAGTTTGCCCTTAATACCTCAATGCAATATGCATTTTGATCACCCTTGTAGGATATACACTTACTTGCTCCTAGTGATACTTTGAAAGAATACATTGATCCTGCGAAGCTAAATTGTTTGTCAGTGACCCAAAAATATAGAACACTACAGAAAATACTCAATATAAATATACAATATAAAGAATGCAAATTGCAAACTTAAATCATAGATCAAAAATGAATATATATTAATTAATGTTAATTAATATAAAATCATTAAAGGTTATGCCCTGAGGATGTGTAAACTTATTTTGGTCAGTGGTCAAACGTTTCCTTAACTTCCATGCAGCCAACAAGTACAAAAATACAAACACCACCGGACTTGAAGTATCAGTTTTGAGTAACTCTGTTGCAGGTTTCATCCTCCAAACACTCTAGTTATTCAGCTATTTCTTAAGCTATTTTACTCGGGGATTTGGAGTACCTTGGGCAGAAGTACAAATAATCCATTTCATCCTCCATTTGAATTCTGCACACCAAGAGCACCCTAATTAGATGTAAAAATGTTTTATATATAAAGTGCCCAACCTGTATGTTAAGTACAAAACTGTAGCCGCTACAAGTGCGAGTTAATCCAAATAATAAATATTTGGGTACAGACTTCCCATTAAAGTACTTCCATTTGATGTATTTGCGGATAATAAACTCTAGGACCATTTTTTATAGTCTAATTTAACTTTGTAAACTAGAACGTGGGTAACCGATTCCTGGGGAGTCCAAAGCTTAGGCATGTCTAGCTTTCAAGCAATTCCAGAGCATACCTAAACCAACCCAGTCGGCTATTACCTGCGAGACTAAGAACCTCTTGCAGGACTTCTATACAATGGCTTAACTACTATATACCCGCATGTGGACCCAGTACAGAGCAGGTCATAATTTAGCAGTGGGTGTAATATCCATTAGCCCAAGCTCCAAGAGTAGGGGGGCTGTGAGGGTACCAAGAGTAAACTAAGTAATCATTTTATGAATCCCATCTTCCAGTTTGATAAGTCAGACAGTTCAGAGTAGCCACATAACGTGCTTCACATAGAATTCTAATGTGGATTGGATGCACCGCCTGCTTTTATCAAGTGCAAAGCATAGGGTGGCTCCTAATCGCTGCACTATGATGCTCCTAGATCTACTACATGATTTAGGTATTGAAGTTGTGTTCTGGGAAAAAATAGATCTATCTGCATTGTTTTAGTTGTTTAGATCTTGACTATGGATGCTTATATTTTTGGTGCTGTACATAATGTAACATAAATGTAGTGTAATCAAATTCAAAGCACTCGTAATAGACTGAGATGGAATATGTTGACAATTTATTGTATTGGTTGGCCGTTGTAAATCGAATTTGGTTCATTGTGGCTCAAATATACAGCATTGATTTTAATAATTTTCAGGCTTGGAACATATTGTTTGTGAGATTAGTCCCATCAGGAGATTGTACTTGGTGTAATTTCCAGGTTTAGGTCTTTTTAGGACCTAAAGACTTTGTGTTACATTGGTGTACTTTGATTGAAGGGTTTTGTAAGCACTGCAGTGCACTCCAGGAGACTTACTCTGGGGTTTTAAGTACATAAGTTGACCACTTTTGTGTAAATGATACTGTGTGTGAAGACCTTCCATGCGAATTTCAAGTGTGGCACTTATCCTAAAAACCTTGTTCTTGGCTGTAGCAGTTCATTGTACTGGTGCTTATTGCAGCAGATTACGTATATCCTGTTCACCTTGTCCATCTAGAGAACCGTTTTAAAATGACACTTTTAAGAATAGTCTTTTAGCAACAATGTGCAGTTTGAAATGTCTTCTGCCCATACATGTCTCTCTCTAAGCTGAAATGGAACAACATAAAAGTAACCACATCTGGTCCGACTAAATTTGAATTTGCAACAGTTCAGTATTACAACATATGTGAAAATATGCTTATTCCAAGTTTTGAGGTTATCTTAAAAGCACATTTTACAAACGGAACTTTATGTACACGTGCTTCAAATACACCCTTACAGGGCATGTATTTCATCCTTCATATTTCCACTTCATTTTATATATATGTTTTCTGGACGCAATGTTAATGTATTGCTTTATTTGGGCTTAGTAGTCTTTTTCCAGAATTATTGCTTTTTGGTTTGGAGTTCGCTCACAGAAATTTAGTGAGCATCAAACCTGTCCTTTCTCCATAGTTGTCTTATAGTGTTCCTAGGTGTTCTTTCAGTCAAGCGGCTATCGCTATGTAAGTACTGCAAATCAAAATTTCTCATACAATGTGTGCCAAAATGAACTCTGCAAGCTCTCTTAATAGAATGCATATATCTCCGCTAATATTTCCCTTCGCATAGCTCCAAGATAAAACTTGTCCCCATCAGCCTGCCTGGTTCTTGAGTGAAAGCACACCTGAAAATCCAGCAATTGCAACAGTTTTGTACAAGGTGAATCCAAGAATTCAGTATAGCTGAAAAGTAATTGACTTTTTCAAACCGAAAGGCAGGGCTACTGCTCCGAATGTTTTCACGCACTATTTTCTCACATTGAGAAGCAATTTCTTGTTTCCAACTGCTGCTGTTGTGAGGAAGAAGAAAACCCGAAATAAAATTATACTTCTCTGTACATTTAATGTACTTTTCATGATTTCACGAACGCTGTGTAATAACAAGTATGCATTTTGTTTAATAATATTGTTTGGTTTATAAATGTCTTAATTGTTGACAAATATACTTCATAGTTAATTATTTTATTTCAGTCTTTTTAAATAGTTAAAGCGGTATCAAAGTAATGTGATGTTAAGACTTCACGTATTTTGTTATGATGCTTTTTAGGGAAGACATTAAGCAGATTTGAATGCAAACTGTTCCATGGCAAGGTGGAAGTAGCCTTTTACCTGGTGGCGTAAATGTGAAAGTCATCTAATATATTGACTTGTGTAATATTACACTTAAGATTCCAAAGCAAACATCACATGACTGCAAAAAGTTTTATATGCCCATGTGTTATTGTGCAGATATGGCATAACATAGCATTGTTTTCTTGCCTTCAGCGGCAGATGTCGGAACTAAGTGTTAGTGATCAGTGCCTGGTACCCTTTTGTACAGTTATTCACTGGTCTTTGGTGGAAAAGTAAAAGCAAGTTACCTGTGAAGGTTGACAGAATCATACTATATACCAGTGATGTATTATTTATTTATTTTTAACATCATAATGGTTCTACAGAATGAAGTGATTTCTGCACAGCCAGCATTGCGGCCAACCAAAACTTTGGTCAGGCCATTTTTGTTTTCTGGCCTATTTTCGCTATATATCGATTTCTAGAGCAGCTTTGGCTGTATAAATGCAGATTACATGGCTGCTAGTCACCACTCATAGAGGAGAGAAATCTAAAGTTTTCTGAATTATTAAGAACTTAAACTTTTGCCTGGGTTTGAATAATGCCTGAATAAAAAGAAAGCTAGACATGGTTATCATAATTTTTAGAAACTACTTGCCCAGTACTGGCTCGCAAGATAAAGTCATGCTAGGAGCAGAGCAGTCGTCATTATCAAAGCAAAAGGGAAAGCTTTATGCTATGCTGGTCTAATAGGTTTCGTGTTTGAGCGCCACTGAAGCAGTTCTGAACCATCAATCCAGGCCGTTAATGTGCATGAGCCAGAGAGCACATCGTTTAGCCATGATAGCCTACTCATGAAGGACCAAAGAGGATGGCAGACTTCTTCCAGGATATTAAACACAGAGAATTGTGACTCCTGTCATTCAGAATGTTTACAATCCTGTCTTCTGGGTGTAATTGAGATCAAGATCAACAATTCATAGCAGGTGACATGCTTAACTCTTGAGTACAATGCTGAATAATTGCGTAGGTTACTTGCACATTGTGTCTGGTTGTTGCATGGTCAAAACTTTGGAGTTCCAGTCCAAGTGATCCATTGTTGTATATTCATGCCCCTTACAGGCATGGAGTTGAAGTACACTTAATCACTAGTGGATTATAGTGAGACCCAGAAATTCATATCTCCTATTTGGATTGGCTTAACTACTAAGCAGTGGACCTGAAAGGATAATGTATCTGTTCTCAAGATTTATTGTAATCTACTTTACGAAATGGAAGTGATAGACCATGTATCCTTCATTCCACAAAGACTGTTCTTCTGTAAAGCACTGTGAAAGGACACTTTGTTATACTTGCCCTATGGTGCAGTTTATGGGCCAGGTTATCTACTGCATGACAGGCTGAAACTCTCAAATGCTTTGTCCTAGTGGCTGTTCTTTCAGTCAAGTTACTATAAGAATGATGTCAAGACTAAAAATAACCTGCAACTGCAGATGAATGGTATCCCCGTAATCCAGTTATTAAGAAAATCATAAACCCATCCTAAACTAGACATTCTAGGAAGGTCTTTAATGTTTATGTTGAAGCAATAGCTTACAAACCATTGACACCACCACTGAGCTTCAGGATGCAGCTGTAGATAATTACCGTATAAAATCCAGGGGGCCTGCTTTCCTGTGGTCAGTTGTGAGACAAAAACAATGGGAATAAGACTATGAAAGTCTGAATCAAGGCATTTGACGAGGTCAACATCAGTTTCATAGAAATCCAAGTCTGCGGTTCCGTTTGGAGCTTTTATTGACTTATTGAGTCCTGTTGAAATGTGCTAGTAATACTGACAAAGTCAAGTTTCCTACATTTTAAAGGCGCGTGTCTGGTTCTCTTTGATGTGGTGTTTTTCTTATTTTGCATAAGTTATTTTTTCTCGGTCTCAGATTTTTACAAAGTGTCTTCTCCTGTGGCATTTCAGGTCTTTGTGCAATTTGTAGAATATATATAACATGCTCCTTTGACCAGAAAGAACTAAAACTCTTTTGTTCCTTCCTTGGATGTTTTCACTACTTTTTTTTTGATTTACACAGAGAAAGGCTAGTTAAAGTACCGATGGGAATGTTAAAAACACAATTATCCGTACCCAGTCCAGCCTCGCCAACAATAAGGATTCCAAAGCGTCCCTTTATTTTGAAGTTGGCATCTTGTTTTGTTTGGGGGTGGATTTACTGTTAAGTAATTAAACAGATGTTCCTTTTAAGTCTTTTGAAACTTCGAGGTAATATCTGGGAGTTTTAGTTTGATTCCCCCTTAGTTTAGGCTGATTGCTTAGATTCCTTGTCTTCAGACATGCACAAGAATCCGAGTGAGTCCAGTAAACTTGTAATCTCTAGCTAATCTCCACATTGTACTTACCAGACCTGCTGCTATCAGCAAGGGTAGGCCAGATTGTTGTACATTACATTGTGTGCCATAATTAACTTACTACTTGGCTTCATATACTAGAGACACAATCTTGAATTTCCAGCTAGTAAGCAATTGGCAGTACTGTTGGTCTACTTTATTTTTGTATGTTAGTTCCTTAAAACATTTTACCAAACTAGAGTTTATATCATGGTGCCCATCAGGCATGCCTGTGTTTTAATATTGTTTAAGCTTGTGCCTAAAGCTATTATAGTATCTTAATGCATTTGGCATAATTGAGTTCTCATAGTGTATTTGTCAGTTGGCTTCATACAAGTGCAGAATGACCTAAAAACTGGATTGTAGTATTTTTTGATAAATAGGATGCAATATTTTCAATAAAACTAAACAAATGTTTTGTTGTACTGTGCACTGGTTGCACAATATGCAGTCAGTATTGTATTTTTCTGGCTAGTTTTCTCCTTTCAGTGACATTGTGACTACGGTCCACGCTTTGAGAGCTTTATGCGGAGTAGTGCGCTCTATAAACCCCTCTGATTCAACCATCCTTACCTCTCTGTTTTAGCCACTATTTCTACAGAAATTCCCTATATGTTACAAAGAGGTTTGGATATCTGCTGACTAAACTATTGGTATTTCCATGGTCCATAAAAAGACCATGAAGCTCTTTCAGCGCTTTCTACTTTTGCCTCATTTTTTACTACATTGTTTTTCATCTAGTGTCCTGTATTTAGTCTTTATAGCCCCCCGCCATCATTCTGAGTCATTTTCCACTTATAAACACTTTTTATGGAAAAGTGCTTGATTGTTTAACAAAGGAGGGTTACTTTGGCTCTGACTTGCGCTCACCCATTTCAGTTCAGAAATCCAGTACTCTCTTTTTTTTTTATTTGTCTCGGACTGCTGCCCAGCCACTGCCATTGGGCCTGCAAGATTTTTTAAAAAACATTACAGGAATAGATGTCGGTGACTTTGCCTTTTTCTTTATGGACAAGCTATATCTACGGCTGTTAAATATTTTTTTCTGGCTTTTTTTTCTTGCGGTCTGTGGATCAGCTGACCTTATGTTGCTTTTTATAGTGTAGTCGTTGAATTACTGTTGTCTTTGTTTCTTGCTTGGTTATCAAACAGTGATGCTCTACTTTCCACTGTTGCAATTCTTGTTATTCCTTAAGCTAGTTTATTTTCTTCTTTGATATTCCTGTGTGCCTCCTTGTTATTTTTGGTGTCTTTTGCCTTATTCTGTAAATATTCTTTATATCATTCTGTGCTTGTGTTCCCTACTTTAGGCCATGTTTTCTGGGATGAATGTCATGATGCCCGATAGTTGGTAGCCAAATACACTAACCATGTGGTTCTTGTACTACACATTTAGATTGGCATTGAATTCATAACTAAAATATGTAATAGTAGTGGTTTAGTGTGGCCTAATTTTTTATTTCTTCTACCGCCTGTCCTCTTTCTTTGCAAGTTCTCTCAAACATGATTTCCTGTGTAGGTCTGATTGTTTATTCATGCAGTTCTTAAAATCGTTTTTTGGTTTATTTGTATGAGTTGGTTGAAAATGACAAGTTTATTTTAGGTGTAGAACACCGTTCTATGCTAAAGTGCAATCCTTTTTGAAAGTTGTAAACTAGCCCAAATTATTATCTGCGTGATACAAAAATGTAACTGTCTAGCAGACCAAGGGCAGATTTATGTGTGGTAGTCTGTTATGCGGCCTATCTTTGTTGTTTTTGATTTTTGCAGGGATCAAGGTAAATGCAAAATGTCATTCAGATTGTTTTTATAGTATGATCATTTGCAAGATCCTTTCTACTAATTCAAGTGGTCTCTTTGTATTTTAACCATGTGGTATTGTTCATTGAACAATAGTTCAGAAATACACACGCGCAGGCACTCGTTACTGCCCCTTCATATAATTAGCACTTTGTTTCTTCATGTTGGAAAAAGAAAAAACGTGTACCATATAAGTTCATTGCGCCTGGAACTAAATTTCCATTCATATGTTACATTTGCTCTTGAAACCGTTGTTAAGCAAAAGTGTGGAGTTTGATATCTGTAACATATCTTATTTAAATTTGTTCACATACATATATATTCATATCTTCAGTGTTTCTTCTATGAGTGTCTTCTGTATCGAATGTTACAGGCAAAAGCACTGTATCTTATCAGAAGAAAGTACTGTCCAAGATGTGATTTATTAAGGAATTTGAATGCAGCAGAGTATTTTGTATATTAAATTCTGCACCTTGATTGCATCTTAAATCTGCATGTCAGATATCCTGCTTTTATTTAGATCTACAGGTGGCAGAAATTTGCACAACACAACTGAAAAGGCACAGTTGGGATCATTACAAGCCGAAACTGAAATTACGTACAGTATCTTTTTTGTATTATTCTAGCTGAGAAGATCATGTCTCTATTCTTGTGTTTAGGTTTTAATTAGTACAGCACAGTAGTTTTGCTGTGGAATCTGTCCCACAGTTTGATATGTGGGCTCTAAAACTGATGTGTAAACAGTGCAACAAGATAATGTAATTTTAATCAGAATTATTGTAATGTCAATTATGTTATGTCTATATAACAATTGCCTTGTTTTCCTTTTTTATAAGTCATTCTGTACCAATGCATTCATTATAAATAGTATATTTGTAAATGAGCTGCCATTGAGTAAAGATTTTATAGTCTTAATGAGTTTGATTTACCATGACAAGGGTAAAACCCATGTGCTGTATCACAAATGCTGCTTAAAACTAACTTGTTTGCCATTTGACATGGAATTGCAAAACTAAATCTTCAGTAAATGTTACTTCACCTTTTAAAGCTGGTCTCTGAGAGTAAATAATTTGAATAAATGTACTGCTTTTTGTTAAACCCTTTGCAGTTTGCTAAATAATAGCTGTTTGTCATGCATCTTGATGAATATGAGTATATGAAACTAGTTGTATTTCTTTTTAGAAAACTCCCATTTGAAATTGAGGGCTTTTTGGAAGTAACAAACTACATGAGGCTGATATACCAATTTAAATGATCACGAACAGACATCTTGTTGGTTAATTCATTGTTCAGGGCACTTTGTTTAAAATACAACGTTGTCTACCAACGAGGGCTTTTCTTTTTCTTTCTAATCAGAAAAGTGAACTAATGCTTTCTAGTTGTCTAAGTGATTAAGAACATGTTTATTGTATCTTTTTAATTTGTTTTATTCGAAATTCAGTGATACATTGCTAACTGCCTTATTAAGCATGCATTCCATTTGAATCCTTGCTCTTGGAAAAAAAGTGTGATACTTATCCTATTTGAAAATAATTTGAAAACAAAATATTTGAAACCTATCCAACATCCTAAATCATATTATGTATGGTTTTTCTTATACTTCAAGTGCAGAAGAGTGTAGACTGATGTGTGCTTGAATTGATAATCTGTGTGCTGGCTATTATGACCTTCAAAAAATGATGTTTCTGGCCTGAAGCAAAAGTTAAAAAATTAACAAAAAAGATGTCATCCACTTAAATTTGTAGTTTGTTAAATATTCTTCAAATCTAACTTTCTCCTGTGAAAATGGACTCCTATTTTAGTTCATCCTGGATCAATCATGGCAGGCGGCTCTTTCTCCAAAGATAAAAACATTGATTTAAAATAATTTCCAGTACTTATTACATCATAGAAAAGGAAGCAAATTGAATTGTTGTAGGATACTAGATGAAGCAATATATGACCTAGCCTTAAAATGGTTAAATTACAATGGAGATACCCAATCGGGAAGGTGACTGCTCCAACCTGATATATGGTGGGAAACTGCTTGAGACAAAAAACAGTGCAAAGACCGTAACCGCTTCGAAGCTCCCTATGCAACCTATATAAGGACTGGAAATTAGTGACTAAGAGTTTTAAGACTTCAAAAGATACTATGCAAAATGTGAAAAATGTTTAACACCTTTGATGCTGATGACGAGCTCAGCTCGTCATCAGCTACGGCGCTCGTATGCTGATGACGAGCTGAGCTCGTCATGTAACGGGGGTTTTTGAAAAACGCCGCACACAGCGGGAAAAGCCGCCGCAGCGATGCGGTTAATGGCAGTCTGTCTGTTCCCAAATTTTACACATATGTTTATACAAAAACCTAATTGTCCAAAAATAATTTGCAGTTTTAATTCTGCCT
The DNA here is from genome assembly GCF_964263255.1 of Lissotriton vulgaris. Lineage (NCBI taxonomy): Eukaryota > Metazoa > Chordata > Amphibia > Caudata > Salamandridae > Lissotriton > Lissotriton vulgaris. The sequence goes on from NC_141693.1 coordinate 1,104,920,199, forward strand.
CTCAAGTTGCAGGAAAGTTGACCCATAGGATGAAAAGGAGTGTTTTTGATGCATAAAATCTACCAGTTTAATCTATTTTCCAACCTTGAAAGTTTATAGATGGTAAGAGGCGTGGGGGTGTTTGTAGGGTGGGAGTGGCCTTTCGCAGTGCATTGGCACCTGCAACCTCTTAATTTAATAACATTTTGCAGGAAAGATCCCATCCTGAAAACAGCTGCAGAGTTAACCGCAAAAAAGTTGGAGAGAGTTTAAATTTCCTAGGGTGCCTCAGGGAATTTTTGTGAATGTTGTGAAAGTCATTAATTTGCTCCAACTGTAGGTGTAAGCCAAATGGAGTAAGATATTCATGAAAATTGATCAATTCTTAAAACCCATCATCGAAGCCTAAACAGCAGTTTCACTTGTTTTTGTATATGCAAAGACAATTTTCCACAACTACTGTTGATTATCTCTATTCAGGCTAACATTTACAGAATAGTTGCAGGTTGTAATACCTTGTGTTAAAAACATCGTGCATAACCAATACCTCCGCTCAAAATTTGGTTGTGAGCATGAAAATTGTTTGTGACTAAATTCTATAACACAGCATGTGGGCTTGCATTTTATTTACAAATGAGGACCACAAACTTCCAAATTTCATCATGGCAACCAGCAATAACATTAACCTAATTATTTTATTGCATACTCGTTTATAGAGCGTGACACAAAGATCCTTTTATTTAGAAACATTCAGGTAATAATCCATAGAATACCTCAGATAGTTTTTCAGTTCAAAGTCTACGCAAATGGTAACTTTTGAAACTCATTAGTTTGATTTTACACACCCTTCCTGAGTCATAGAAATCCCTGGATTCAAAATATGATCAGCCTTCAAAGCATCAAATGCTTTCAACAAATCTTTGATTCATTCATTTTGCTACTTTATGCATTTACTACTTCTGTTTTGGTCGCTTATGTCTCAAATAATGTTTTGCAAGGTGAATAATTTTCTAGATTCACATGCTGTGCATTATTCCGCAATCTAGTGGTTGGGTCCGGAGTAATCTTTTTGAGGTTGTTTCTTCTATTTTTTTTCTTGTTTTTGGCGTTGTTGAACCACCTTTTGGCGCAAAGGTATGTCCCCTGTGTGACGTCAGATGGCACCCTGGAGGTTGTTGTGCGTGGCAGCCATCTTCAGATTGTATTTTCCGGCGTTGGGTCTGGAAGCAAGACTGGACGCTCCGAGAATTATTTGGGAAAAACCCAGAAAAGAAGAGCAAGTCGAGAATTCAGGAGGACTCCACCGTCCATCGACATCGCTACCGCAGAGAAGAACAGAACTCCAAGATCGACATCAAGGGTCAACAAATGGCAAGGTAGGGGCCATGTAAAATACCCCCTTCAAATTCTGCCCTAGTGCCACCTTATGTTAGCACAACGTGCTGCCCTAGTGCCACCTTAAGTTAGCACAACGTGTGCAACCTCTGCCTGCCCAAAGACCATAAGCACAGGGACTGTGAGGCCTACACAGTGTTCCAGCTGAAAAAAACACCCGGGACACGCAAAAGCAGAAAGAGGCCCACTAAGCAAGGATGTCACAGACTTCGAAGAAAATTTCCCTGAAGGACCTAGGCCTTTTCGGTGATGAAGAGGACCAGAGTTCCGGCAGAATCGGCACACGAAGGATCGGACATCAAAATTCTAGAAGGAGACACTGAAGAACCACTCGCCCACAAGAATACGGGTGAGGCAGGGCAGAAGACAGATAAGGTAAGCCACCATACACATCAATCGGAACCGAAGGGCCACAAAGCCACGGCGCAGCCTAAGGCAACCCGGACACCGAAGAAAAAGGCGATCAAAGGCCAGCCGCGATCCAAAGAACCCAACGTAACCCTACCAAGGGACACCGTCGAGGGAAAATCGCACATGACACGGAAAACAAGGGTCGAGCACAAAGGGAAGAGCGACACCGTTGAAACCAGATGCAAATGCATACAAAAAGCGAAAGTCTCGAAGTCGAGAAAAAAACGACTCTAAGCCGAAATGGCGACACTCCTCCAGAAGGAGTTCAAAGCTTGACTAAAGGACTCCCGAATTCCAAAAGTCCCAGCCACCAAAACTGACAATGTCTACGCCGAAGGGGCAGAAGACCCTCGAGGGGGAGAAGAGGAGAATCTCGAATCACCACCCAACCTCGCTAGGAAGATCTCGAGGAGTACATAGACTTTCCCGAAGTGGAGGAAGCCTCTGAAAATTTCGAGGACATATGGAATGACCTCGACACCAAAAGTCAAGAAGAAGAGATATGCTGCTATCCTTTGAAGAAACAGGGGATTTTTTACCTAAGCCTCTAAGGATTGATTCAAACACTGAATGTTATTTTGAAAAACAAAACTTTATTTGTTTACCTCGACAATCGATTTTGTCTGTTTTTTTTGCTTTTTACCAATTTTTCTTATCATTTTAAACACAGAAAAAGAGCGCCATCAACCTCACATATAGCCATATGTGATATACAGTACAATTGTGTGAATATTTACAAGAAGTGAATGAAACACAGAAAATGTGAAAAAGCATTTAAATCACAAAGGTGCTCATAATTATAACAAAAACATGGACAATAAAGTAACCATCAGAGTTCAAAAAAACACTTCATTTATCAGTGTATAGGCCCAAGGGTAAGAACTTTTCACATCTAGCCCCTGGCCACTCAGACTGAATGAATCCCATTGTTTAAAGAGAAAAGCCCATTTCAAGCATCAATCGCTTTCAACTCAAATGTCAATTGCAGAATAAATGCCAAGATGAAAAAGCCGACGCGTTTCGAATCCTGTTTGTGGATTTGCAGGATTCTCATCAGGGCAGTGTAATTCTAGTCCATGGACACTATTTACAAAACAAGAAAGGAAAATTCGTTTTAATCGAAAGGGGTCCTCAAACCAATTGTCTATTAGAATTATTAACATCAATGAAGGCGGCATACCTTGTGTAGATTTTGTCCAAGGTTGCGCTTCAATCATGAAAAACAGTCTATGCTGTGGAACCGCGCTGCAACAGAACGGAGATTGGTATAACTGGCAATTTGGGGGGGCAGGACCTAGTTGCCTGAATATTAGCGCAGTGAATGAAATTACCTGATGCCTTCTTAATCCGGTTGTTAGGCTGACTGTGTCCGGAAATTGTTTTACAGGATCCGAGTTACATTTCTGGGGGATTAAGTTTAAAACAAGCAGTGAGATCGTGGGTCTCGGCTGCTGGTAATGTCGAAATATTATACAGGCACTCGAGGGACTTACTTGTCTGAATCTGTGGCGGCGTGAAATTTCCGCTCCAAGTTTCTTAAATTCTTTCTGTTAAAGAAAGAGGAAAGGTCACTGCACTGAACATTGTGCTTGCGTGTTCAAGGACGGGTGAATGTATTACGGAGCTGAGGCTTACCAGCGCTGTTCGAGTTCTGGTTTCTCGTGTTCACACTGCTGCACGGCCCACTCTGAATGTAGGTATCCGTGACTGTGCCTGGAATCAATACCTTGGAGGTTTGATTCTGGTTAGCCAATCACAGCCGTGTTGGCCTTGATCATGTTCTGGTGCCTTATGGGAAATGTAGTTCCCAAATAAAGTCTTTCTCCTCAAGTTCTGTTTATTTCACTGAGACAATTTAAACCCCTATTGACGCTGTCAAATTTTAGTATGAGGTATGCCTCTTTACGTATCGGCATATTGTCGACATCGGACTGGTGTTTTGATTCTATTTTTGCCAGTACCGTCCACTTAAAATCGCTTTCACTGTGATTTTTGTCCATAAAGTGATCAACCATTGGTGCTGACAGCACTCTTTTCTTGATTCGGGAACGGTGTTGCGTTATTCTGACATTGACTGCTTGGTTCGTTTTACCAATATATATTCTGTCACACGGACAGACCACAGCATAGACAACATTTTTCGTTTTGCAGTTTGTAAAAATTTTATGTTTCCATTGAGTACCATTATGGGTAAACACACTGCCTTCAAGAGTAGTTGAACAAGAAACACAATTACCACATTTATGGTGCCCACATATTGGTTTCAGATTCCACTTTGTTCTTAAGTCACTTTTTTGTTGCGGAATATAGCTGTCCGCTTTTATGAGCTGTTGCCCTATGCTCGTATTCTTACGCATGGCAAAAATTGGTTTGGCTAAGGGATACTCCAATGTTTCTAATAAGTGCCAATTTTTTTGAATAATGCGTTTGAAGTGGTTTGTGTGTTGACTAAACGTAGTCACACACACTAATTTATCTGATTCACACTTTTCTTTGACCTTAAGTAGAGTCTCTCTCGGAGTGAATCTGGCTCTGTTTTTGGAATGTTTTAAAAGTTTTTTGGGATACCCACGTTTCGCCATTTCGCTGCAAAAGGATGTTGCATGGAACTCAATCAGACACATTAGTACAGTTTCGTCTGATCCTTAGCAGCTGACCGTACGGTAAGTTCTCCTTCAAACTTTGTGGATGTGAGCTATTGTAGTGGAGAATTGTGTTTCGATCAGTTTCCTTTTTGTGCAAGGAGGCCGTAAGCTTTGCTTCACTGGTGCTTACCGTGACGTCAAGAAAGGTCATTTTCTGTTTGCTTGAATTGAGCGTAAATTTGATATCTTGGTGGCGTGAATTCAGCCATACATGGAAATCATCGAGATCAGACTGGCTCCTCTGCCACAGGAGCCAGACGTCATCGATGTATCTCAGCCATTGGTTAATGTTGCATGAGAAGGGATTATCATTAAATATGAATTTTTCTTCATATTGAGCCATGTATAGCACGGCCAGCTCCGGCGCATAAGGACAGCCCATGGCTGTCCCTTTGATCTGAATAAAAAAATCATTTTCAAACTTGAAATAATTGTTCCGTAAGGTGATTTCTGCCAATGACACGATAAAAGAAGTGGGTACCCTGTGGGGTCTTTCTCGCTGATCAAGGTACAGTTCAATTACCTCAAGTGCCTCGTCTTGAGGGATTTGGGTGTACAGCGAGGCGACATCTAATGTTGCCATAAATTGGGTTTCTTCATTGAATGCCAACCCCTCCGTTTTGGTGATAAAGTCTGTTGTGTCTCTTAGATATGACTTGACCTTTACAATAAAGGGTTTCAAGAAGAAATCAATATATTTAGAAATGGGCTCAAGTACAGAATCCCAACCGGATACTATAGGTCTTCCCGGGGATGTCGTGTCATTTTTGTGTATTTTGGGCAAGAAGTACAGAACTGGCGTTCTTGGTGATTTTTTTATTCAGAAATTCGAATTCTTTAGGGCCAAGATAGCCTTCATCCAGTCCAGTTTTAGTGATTCTTGCTATTCTGTCCTGGATGGCATGAATTGGATCTTCCTTGGACGGTCTGTACCACTCACGGTTAGTTACGTGTGTTTGGCCTTCAGCCAGATACATCGTGCGGGGCCATAGAACCACAGCTCCGCCCTTGTCTGCCTGTTTGATTATAATAGATGTGTCAGATTTTATATCACAAATTGCTTTAGTCTGGCTTTTGCTGATATTGTTTTTGGTAAACCATTTGGCTTTTTCCAATTTTGTGAGCGATGATAAGACTGCTTGTTCGAAAGCAATAATTTGTTTTGGAATATTTTGTGTGGGTGTGAACCTCGATTTGACCCGAAGTCCAGTGGTTTCCTGTGTTGACGTCATTTTAGCTCCCGCAAAGAAAGCTTTCAGCCTAACCTTGCGACAAAAGTCTAGTGCCTCCAATTTAAGTTTTGTGAAGTCAGTTCTTTGGGTCGGGACGAACTTGAGGCCCAGATTCAAAAGTTTTTCTGCTTCATATGTTAACTGTTTGTTGGAAAGATTAACTACAGTTGAAGTTTCTAGTTCTTGTAAACCTTGTTGCGAGTTCGCATTTCCCATGGCTGCTTGAAGCGAACCCTGGATTGCCCTCCTCTGGAGATCTGCAGATCAAGAAATAGGTTCACAACCTTTTCAGACACTACCTCTTCCGATTCTTCCTCCGACTCGAGGCAAAATAACACAAGAAGACGGGGAGCCTCTGCGGCATCGTCACCTTTTTTAGCCAGAGGAGGGCAATCCAGGGTTCGCTTCAAGCAGCCATGGGAAATACGAACTCGCAACAAGGTTTACAAGAACTAGAAACTTCAACTGTAGTTAATCTTTCCAACAAACAGTTAACATATGAAGAAGAAAAACTTTTGAATCTGGGCCTCAAGTTCGTCCCGACCCAAAGAACTGACTTCACGAAACTTAAATTGGAGGCACTAGACTTTTGTCGCAAGGTTAGGCTGAAAGCTTTCTTTGCGGGAGCTGAAATGACGTCAACACAGGAAACCACTGGACTTCGAGTCAAATCGAGGTTCACACCCACACAAAATATTCCAAAACAAATTATTGCTTTCGAACAAGCGGTCTTATCATCGCTCACTAAATTGGAAAAAGCCAAATGGTTTACCAAAAACAATATCGGCAAAAGCCAGACTAAAGCAATTCGTGATCTAAAATCTGACACATCTATTATAATCAAACAGGCAGACAAGGGCGGAGCTGTGGTTCTATGGCCCCGCACGATGTATCTGGCTGAAGGCCAAACACACGTAACTAACCGTGAGTGGTACAGACCGTCCAAGGAAGATCCAATTCATGCCATCCAGGACAGAATAGCAAGAATCACTAAAACTGGACTGGATGAAGGCTATCTTGGCCCTAAAGAATTCGAATTTCTGAATAAAAAAATCACCAAGAACGCCAGTTCTGTACTTCTTGCCCAAAATACACAAAAATGACACGACACCCCCGGAAAGACCTATAGTATCCGGTTGTGATTCTGTACTTGAGCCCATTTCTAAATATATTGATTTCTTCTTGAAACCCTTTTATTGTAAAGGTCAAGTCATATCTAAGAGACACAACAGACTTTATCACCAAAACGGAGGGGTTGGCATTCAATGAAGAAACCCAATTTATGGCAACATTAGATGTCGCCTCGCTGTACACCCAAATCCCTCAAGACGAGGCACTTGAGGTAATTGAACTGTACCTTGATCAGCGAGAAAGACCCCACAGGGTACCCACTTCATTTATCGTGTCATTGGCAGAAATCACCTCACGGAACAATTATTTCAAGTTTGAAAATGATTTTTTTATTCAGATCAAAGGGACAGCCATGGGCTGTCCTTATGCGCAGGAGCTGGCCGTGCTATACATGGCTCAATATGAAGAAAAATTCATATTTAATGATAATCCCTTCTCATGCAACATTAACCAATGGCTGAGATACATCGATGACGTCTGGCTCCTGTGGCAGGGGAGCCAGTCTGATCTTGATGATTTCCATGTATGGCTGAATTCACGCCACCAAGATATCAAATTTACGCTCAATTCAAGCAAACAGAAAAAGACCTTTCTTGACGTCACGGTAAGCACCAGTGAAGCAAAGCTTACGGCCTCCTTGCACAAAAAGGAAACTGATCGAAACACAATTCTCCACTACAATAGCTCACATCCACAATGTTTGAAGGAGAACTTACCGTACGGTCAGCTGCTAAGGATCAGACGAAACTGTACTAATGTGTCTGATTTTGAGTTCCATGCAACATCCTTTTGCAGCGAAACGTGGGTATCCCAAAAAACTTTTAAAACATTCCAAAAACAGAGCCAGATTCACTCCGAGAGAGACTCTACTTAAGGTCAAAGAAAAGTGTGAATCAGATAAATTAGTGTGTGTGACTACGTTTAGTCAACACACAAACCACTTCAAACGCATTATTCTAAAAAAAAATTGGCACTTATTAGAAACATTGGAGTATCCCTTAGCCAAACCAATTTTTGCCATGCGTAAGAATACGAGCATAGGGCAACAGCTCATAAAAGCGGACAGCTATATTCCGCAACAAAAAAGTGACTTAAGAACACAGTGGAATCTGAAACCAATATGTGGGCACCATAAATGTGGTAATTGTGTTTCTTGTTCAACTACTCTTGAAGGCAGTGTGTTTACCCATAATGGCACTCAATGGAAACATCAAATTTTTACAAACTGCAAAACGAAAAATGTTGTCTATGCTGTGGTCTGTCCGTGTGACAGAATATATATTGGTAAAACGAGCCAAGCAGTCAATGTCAGAATAACGCAACACCGTTCCCGAATCAAGAAAAGAGTGCTGTCCGCACCAATGGTTGATCACTTTATGGACAAAAATCACAGTGAAAGTGATTTTAAGTGGACGGTACTGGCAAAAATAGAATCAAAACACCAGTCAGATGTCGACAATATGCTGTTACGTAAAGAGGCATGCCTCATACTAAAATTTGACAGCGTCAATAGGGGTTTAAATTGTCTCAGTGAAATAAACAGAACTTGAGGAGAAAGACTTTATTTGGGAACTACATTTCCCATAAGGCACCAGAACATGATCAAGGCCAACACGGCTGTGATTGGCTAACCAGAATCAAACCTCCAAGGTATTGATTCCAGGCACAGTCGCGGACACCTACATTCAGAGTGGGCCGTGCAGCAGTGTGAACACGAGAAACCAGAACTCGAACAGCGCTGGTAAGCCTCAGCTCCGTAATACATTCACCCGTCCTTGAACACGCAAGCACAATGTTCAGTGCAGTGACCTTTCCTCTTTCTTTAACAGAAAGAATTTAAGAAACTTGGAGCGGAAATTTCACGCCGCCACAGATTCAGACAAGTAAGTCCCTCGAGTGCCTGTATAATATTTCGACATTACCAGCAGCCGAGACCCACGATCTCACTGCTTGTTTTAAACTTAATCCCCCAGAAATGTAACTCGAATCCTGTAAAACAATTTCCGGACACAGTCAGCCTAACAACCGGATTAAGAAGGCATCAGGTAATTTCATTCACTGCGCTAATATTCAGGCAACTAGGTCCTGCCCCCCCAAATTGCCAGTTATACCAATCTCCGTTCTGTTGCAGCGCGGTTCCACAGCATAGACGGTTTTTCATGATTGAAGCTCAACCTTGGACAAAATCTACACAAGGTATGCCGCCTTCATTGATGTTAATAATTCTAATAGACAATTGGTTTGAGGACCCCTTTCGATTAAAACGAATTTTCCTTTCTTGTTTTGTAAATAGTGTCCATGGACTAGAATTACACTGCCCTGATGAGAATCCTGCAAATCCACAAACAGGATTCGAAACGCGTCGGCTTTTTCATCCTGGCATTTATTCTGCAATTGACATTTGAGTTGAAAGCGATTGATGCTTGAAATGGGCTTTTCTCTTTAAACAGTGTGATTCATTCAGTCTGAGTGGCCAGGGGCTAGATGTGAAAAGTTCTTACCCTTGAGCCTATACACTGATAAATGAAGTGTTTTTTTGAACTCTGATGGTTACTTTATTGTCCATGTTTTTGTTATAATTATGAGCACCTTTGTGATTTAAATGTTTTTTCACATTTTCTGTGTTTCATTCACTTTTTGTAAATATTCACACAATTGTACTGTATATCACATATGGCTATATGTGAGGTTGATGGCGCTCTTTTTCTGTGTTTAAAATGATAAGAAAAATTGGTAAAAAGCAAAAAAAAACAGACAAAATCGATTGTCGGGGTAAACAAATAAAGTTGTGTTTATCAAAATAACATTCAGTGTTTGAATCAATCCTTAGAGGCTTAGGTAAAAAAATCCCCTGTTTCTACATTATATTGGCCCAACCTACCCTCTTTCCCATAGGGCCAAACCACCTTTGTTGTTTGCTATCCTTTGAAGGCATCCCTACCAGATGATGTAGCCTTCTACAACGGCCTAGTTAAAAGGGCAGCAGACTCTTTCGGAGTCCCCCTCAAAGAGAAGAAGGAAGACGCAAGTTTCCTTTTAGAAACAATAGCCCCAGCCAACAAGGGGACACAATACCTGCCAAGGCTGCCAAGCATTCTAGACTAAGGCAAAGAAGCCTTTAAGGAACCAGCCTCAAGTAAAGGGGTAACACCAAGGATCAAGAAGTACAAAGCCTTCTCCAAGGAACCAAAGTATATTCAAGGGAATACTGTACCTGACTTCATCATCATCTGCAAGGAGAAGAACAAATGCCCTCTTTGAAAGTGGACCACCCCCAGAGAAAGAAAGCAAACTAATGGATATGGTGGGCAGGAAGATGGAAAAAGAGGCAGCAACGCAGTAGCGCATCGCAAACTCTAATGCTCTGCTAAACAGGTACGAGGAGCTAATCAACAAGCTCCCTGAGGAGTACAAGCAAAGAGCTGAATCTATTGTCCTGGAAGGCAAGAACATCACAAACACATGCCTTAAATCTCCACTAGATGCAGCAGACACTGCCAGCAGACAAATGTGCACAGGCCCCACCCTAAGAAGGCATGCCTGGTTTAGAATTTCAGATTTTAAGCTGGAGGTTCAAAACCTCTATCATTCTAAGGCCTTTCACAGGGGAGACACTATTTGTAAAGGAGGCGGATGACTCTCTCCAGCATATCAAAAAGGATAACGGGACTACAAGAGCAATAGGAGCCCTGCAACAAAGAGGTACCTTTTTAAAAGAGGTGGGTTTAACAGCAGAAGCCCACTGGAAGAGGAACATTTGTTCAAGGACAGCAAATTTTACACCAACAATAAGGCCAAGGAAATGGCCAACAAACAAGCCAACAAACCGGATACCAAGGTTGGCAGCAACATCCGAAGCAGTCCTTTTGAGGAAAAGGCAGAGGCCAGCTCTCTAGAGGAAGAGGAAATGGCTCTAATGGACTCCTACACTGTCAAAGACCCACACCCAACACCAGTGGGGGGCAGGATATCACAATACCTACAAAAGTGGTGAAACATCACCACAGAGAATTGGATATTAAATGTGGTAAAATACAAGTATTGCATTGAACTAAGAAAAACGCCACCTGCAAACACAGCAAAAATAAGGAAGTTCCTCAAATCAGAACTCATACAGCTAAATGCAGAAATCCAAGACTTTCTCCAAAAACAAGCAATAGAATTGGTACCAAGACCAGACTTTTTCAAAGGAAACCACTCACTGTATTTCCTGGTTCCAAAACAGGACCTATCACTAAAACCAATCCTGGACCTAAGGATCATAAGCAAATTAATTTTAACACAACATTTCAAAATGACTACTCTCCAAGAGATAATCCCACAAATTAAAAAAAGAAATTACATGGCAACAATAAACCTCAAGGACGCCTATTTACACATACCTATGAACAAGAACCACCGAAAATATCTCTGGTTTCTACACAAGGGAACACACTGCCAGTTCAAAGTACTGCCTTTCGGAATAAAATCAGTGCCACGTGTCTTTATCAAGTGCATAGCCGCAGTCGCAGCACACATGCGAAAGGATGAAATGCAAATCTACCCCTACCTGGACGACTGGCTCATGGAAGGCAAGCACAAAACAAAAATGTCTCCACCACATTCAAACCGCAATCCACACGCTACAAAGGCTAGGATTCACAAGAAATCCTCCACCAGAAAGAGAAGATTTTCCATGGTGCAAGACTAGACTCGAGCAGGCTTACCCGACACAAAAAAGGATACAAGCTATCAATCAAGAAACCTCCCTCTACCGGAAGGGTCAATCTCTTACAGTGAGGAGAATCATGAAACTTATGGACAGGATGGCGCCATGCATCCCACTCAACCCTCATGCCCGCCTACATATGCGCCCCTTCCAGGAATGGCTTACCAACTGCTGGTCTCAAGCCACAGGGAGTTGGGAGGATCTAGTGGTTGTTGCGCACAAGCTGCAAGCAGAGATACAATGGTGGGTATCCAACAACATAACATATGGCTGCCCTTCCAAGAACCTAACTCTTTCTGTGACAAACACTACAGACGTATCCCTCAACGAATGGGAAACACACTTCAAACAACTGAAAGTACAAAGTCAATGGAACAACCAAGATTCCATAAAACACATCAGTTACTTGGAAATAAACAGTATTCCTAGCATTGAAAGCGTTCCAAAAACACAGTAAAAAAAGGACTGCCTTGATTCAAACGGACAACACAACCACAATGTTCTAGTTGAGCAAACAGGGAGGCACAAATTCATTTCTGCTAGGCAAGCTAGCACAACAGATCTGGCAAAGGGCAGTCCCTCAAAGAATCAATCTGCAAACAATACATCTACCGGAAGTACACAACACAACAGCAGATCTTCTGAGCAGGCAAAACCGCTACTCCCACGAGTGGGAATTGAAACGCAAACAAGTACAATGCATCTTCAAACTCTGGGGAACACCAGTAATAGACTGGTTTGAAACAATACAGAACAAGTAATGCCAGTTCCGTTCCTTGCGGTTTCCTCACCACCTGTCAAAGGAGTATGCCCTGTCACTAAATTGGTTAGGGACATTTGCATATGCTTTTCCACCAATACCCCTAATCCAAAGAGTACTAGAAAAAGCAAGACAAACTGGGACAAACCTAATTCTCGTTACCCCACAATGGCTGAGACAGTCATGGTATTCAGGTCTGCTAGAACTGACCCAAGGGACAAATAATCCAAATCGGAGCAGACAAGGACCTGTTGACAATGCACCAGGGTCTAATCTTTCATCCGGAACCAGAGACGCTACACTTAGCGGCTTGGCACCTGAATACGTAGTTTGGTCACCTCAACCTGCCTCAACAAACAATGGAAAATTTAAAGGAAGCCAGAAAACAAACTTTAAGAAAATGCTACGCTGCAAAATGGAAGTGATACACCACTTGGTGCACAGCTAACAATCAAATAAACTTCATCAAAGCACAAGAAACAGCGATCATATATCTAACTACTCTCCTAGACAGTCACATCAACTACTCACGCATAAAGGGTCATCTGCTGCCATCGTAGTGTACACCAGCTGAAAAACATGCAAACTTTTCTTCACAAGACCTGTTGTAAAACGATTACTAGAAAGATCTAAAAATTGCTCCTCCTAGAACAGCTCCAGTTTCCATGTGGAGTCTAAATACAGTTATCATGCAACTTATGACAAAACCTTTTAAGGACATGCATAAAGCAGAACTCAAACATATCACTTTAAAAACTGCTTTTCTTATTGCCTTTACATCCTTGTGAAGAGTGAGTTACAAGCATTAACCATACAAGAACCATACATGCAAATCCGCAAGGACAAAGTTATTTAAAAAACAAACCCACAGTTCCTACCAAGTAGTATCCAAATATCACTTAAATTCTCCTTCCAGTTTTCTTCAAAACCCCAACCACAAGAGGGGAAAAAGCCTTCATACTCTGGATGTAAGGAGAGCACTACTGTATTACCTTCAGAAAACCGAACAAACCTGCAAGGCCAAGCAGTTGTTTGTTGCCTATGCACATACTAATACAAGAGCGCAGTAACAAAGGCAACAATCTCACGATGGATAGTCCATACCATCCAACTATGCTGTACCATAGCTAAAAAAGAATTAACGGTACAACCAACAGCTCACTCCACTAGAAAAAAAGGAGCAACTCTGGCATTTATGGTCAATGTGCCCATAGACACTTTGTGCAGCAGCTACATGGGCATCACCACACACCTTCACTAAACATTATTGTGTGGACATACAAATGAATAAGGAAGCACAAGTAGGACAGAAAGTACTTCAACCCCTGTTGGCAAAGTTTCCTCTCACCACAGCCTCCCCAGGATGGGAGAAACCGCAATGTAATTGTCGCTGAAAAATGAAATGGTTACTTACCAGTAGGAGTAGTTTTGCAGCTTAAAGAATTTTCTGGATTCACATGCGCCCCCCCCCGGCTTCCCCTACAAGGTAGGGAAGCAAGTTATAATAATTATCTGAGGAACGATCTAAAGGACTATATACTAAAAACACAGAGAAAAAAGGACCCGAAGATGGCTACCACACACAACGACCTACAGGGTGCCGTCTGATGTAATTCAAGGGATGTGCCTGGCACCAAATGGCGGTCGACAACGCCCAAAACAAGAAGAAGAAAAAAATACAAACAGACCATTCCGAACCCAACCACCAGATGGCGGAATAATGAACAGCATGTGAATCCAGAAAATTCTTGACGCTGCAAAACTACTCCTACTGCTAAGTAACCATTTCGTTGCTCAGTGTGCCTGCCAAGGCCTTTCTGAATTTGTAACAATGTTTCACATAAGCAGCCTTTATATCCAGAGTTTCATAGACTAAACCAAACTCCAGTTTCACTTGTGCGTAGTTGACGATGGGAATCAAAAAATGCTTCTGTTGGGTGTATACTGCAGCTAGTCCAAGTGTGCCCAGCCTGTTTCTTGTGAGCAATATAGACTTGGCTAGCCAGAGGTTCAGCCTTCTTTTCATTTAGCGAACTATGGGAATGGCTTTGGCACTGTGCATATTATTATATAGTAGACGAAAAGCAAAAATCCAAGAGAAGCACGTCTTAATTGCTGCTAGATGCATGCGAGAAGTACTCTGCATTCAGATGCTAATGGGGATTTAATCACCTCTTCACTTCAGCGCATAGCACCTTACATTGTTTTTGAACTCCCTTCTATACCATTTATTAACTTACTTTGTATATGGTTTTTGTCAAACTGGGACCAATTTCCCAAGAACGATAAGAACTATCAAATTTGTTAGTATGGACCCACATCTCCATCATGTTCAACCCTGCTTGCCCATTAGAATATAATCCCCAAAATATGGGCAATTTATCATTCCTTCCAAGCACAGAACTAGTCTATTGCTTTTGGCTGCGCTTAATTTTTTTTTCATCTCAGCCACATCCCTATAACCAGACTAGGTTCTGCCACTAGGATAATCTGCTTGTTCGTTAGGTTTGCGCAATAGAAATAGCATATACATATTTATATGGCATAATAGGTGCATAAAAAAATAACAGTTTATTCTAACTTTGCCTGTCTACTTGCAGATGTGCATATAGTGGCATGGTAAACCTGAGGGAAGTAGACCGATGGGTGTCCTTAAATTGTGCATATTCAGGAGGTCTAGGATGATTAAACCCTCCTTATCCTTATATTTGAGTAACAGATATTTCTGGTGGATACATCTAACCGCAGATTCCTCACCTTGTGAGCATTTCCTAGTCACTGGACTAGATCTGGAAATTTTAAAGCAATTTTTCATGCTCACCAGTAGGCGACATTGTGTGGTTCTCTGCTAACTTTGTTTCACCCTGAAGTGATGAGGGGGCCTCATATAAGTGGTATCGATGCTTGCTAATGTCAGTTCCTTTCTTTCTGCACCTCCAGATGCGGATTCGGAGCTTCTCCATGGTCGTTTGGCCAACTGTTTCTAACCAAATTAACCAATGTGCAAAGTAAAATGTCACAAACACCCCCCTTGTCCCCAACAACCTCTGAGTTTAAGCCATGCATGGACTGTCACAAATAGATGTTTATGACAGATGCTCATGAAATCGGTTTGTGGCGACCGCAACTCCAAGTCCTGGGTTGACTGCACACAGATGAACCAAAAGGCCATATGTGACCATGAAACCAAAATCTGCTTCGCCAATCACTAGAAGACTCCACCCGTGACCAGTGGAATTTGAAAGGATTGCGATGTTCTCGTTGCAGCTCATAGTCTCAGTCGAAGTCTTCGAGTCAGTCCAAAAAAAGCACAAGAACTCAAAGCAGGAATTGGCCCCTTCCCGCAATTTGCTTGTCATACGTCCTGTAGAGGCCCATTGTTATTTTCCCTTATCTTAGCAGGAGTACATTGCAGACTGCTCTGTGCTTTGCACGCATTACTATAAAAACGTATTTTCTTCGTGCCACACTGTACTGTAACTCACAACATGCTGTTGTTTTTGCTTTCTGTTCTTTCCTGGGATTTAGTCTGAACACCGTAGACCAGATCAAACAAAAATGCCTCTTGTTCTGGTTTGGTCAGGCTCTAGCACCTAGATAAAACACACAAATGAAGCTGTCATATAGGCATGCACAGACCTGCAAATGCACACTTCAAAACGCAGTATCTAGAAACTACAGACTGTTCAAAAGGCTGCAGCAAGAGTATTTTTAGGAATCTCTACATTTAACTCTGTGACCAAAGCCCTAGTTAATCTCCACTGGCTGCGGGTAGCAAAGCGCATCCAGTTCAAATCTCTCTGCATTGCATTCAAATCATTGAACAATCTATCGCCAATGCAACTGCCTAACCATTTTAAACCCTACATCCCAGCAGGTTCCCTCAGATCAGCCCAGCTCTGGAATCTTGTTGTCCCTGGAATAAAAAGGGCCAGGTGGGTGGTAAGAGCTTCACCAATACAATCAAACTGGAACTCCTTACCAACATCACTCAAAAAAGAGCCAGATCTGCTAAAATTTAGAAAGGCTCTAAAACATGGCTGTTTGGGCATAACGCTTAATCTACTTGAACTGAATAAGTCTGTTTCACGGCTAGCGCCTAGACACCTTAGGGTTTGTGTGCTTTATTATTGCATCATCACTTGGAGAGAGAGTTTACACAGAAGAGATCGCAACTACACCTTAGATGTAGAACTTTCATTTGTGGATGTGTGGTCTGCTGCAAACACCCAGAGATCTTCTGATATATAATCACCTTGTTTCTGTAGAAAGGGGCGGGGGTTAGTTTACACTGTCTAATACCATGACCGCTCCCTTTATGATTTATGGATTTCTTACTATGCCGACCGACATCTGTGTTAGGCATTTATTTACTTATTTTGGCACATATAATGCATACTAGAGCACGATAGTTAAAATATTATAAAAGTTTCTTGTGTCTATGTCCAATATTATTGTGGGCAAGTACGGGTGTGTTCTGTCACTGCGATTCCTGAGAGGGTCGGGATTGTCGTTTTCTGGGGTATCTAATCATTTGCATCTCTCTGAGTGAATAGGAGGCCAAGTGATACACTATAGTTAGTCGGTCCTGGGCTCATGGGGGTACTAAGGTGATGGGATGACTCGGTACCTGCCTAATAGGGTTCTGTGGTCCCAAGCATAGTTCTGTGATTTCGTAGAATCCTTGCAACATAGTGCCACCAACGTTTTTCTCATGTTTGAATCCCTTCCTTTTCGACATATGGCTCAGCCCATTGCGATTCCGGCTCATTGCTGCGCGGCGGTTACTCCAAACATGTTACAGCATGGAGTCCCCAATGAAGGGTCTGCTGTTATTTTTGTGGTTGAAGCGGGTCCGGCGTACCGCTACACATTTTTATACTCCTGGGTTATGTTCCCCGCTGTTGATGCTTATTGCCCTTTTGCGAATATTAAGCTTCCTCTTACAGCCGGGGAGCTCCAGATTTGGTTTAATGGCGCCCTTTCCCATCGTCTTGATTCTGTTCGAATTGGAACCTTAAGTCCTGAATGGCCATATGGCCTTTGTTGTCCGGTTTTGCGCCTTATCTAAGTTATGCCACCGCTGCTGTGCTGGATGTATGTTTGTTGTACGCTCAAGTAGCCCATCTGTATAGATGCTTGGTTCAGTTTGTTGACCGTGCCTTTCTGGCAGCTCCGCCTGGAGCTGTGCTACCTGTGCAAGCTCCACATGGTGGCTTGTTATTAGCCCTGTCATTATCAACTCTGCTATGGGCAAACGTGCCTTAACTGAAACAACTTTCTATATTGGATTGCTTAAAATATTGATTAGCATGATGCTTTCTTTCCCCTTAAAGGTACTCTGGAAAAACATAGGATCCTTAGCATGTGTTTGCCTAGTAGTCTGCCCCCCACTTGGCCAACTGCAACACGTGGGAGTTTGTGTTCTCTACAGTGTATACACTTTATTGCACCCCCTCGATGAGGGTTCTTCCGAACATTCTCGAACATGTACCGAACGAACGTGGGGCAAGTCCTGTCCTAGATTTCAGGATTAAGCTACTGGGTAATTTTTCTGTGGTCTCCAAAATGATTTTTTCTAATGTTAAAGGTAAGGCTGCATCCTTCATTATTCGCAAATGACTTTAAGAGGTGGCCGCAGTTGATCGCGTGCGTGATTTTCCTGTTATAATCTCTGATGTTTATACATCTTTGGGTCATAATACTTTAAGGTCCAGACCATCTGCGCAACCTCTGGGCAAACCTCCTCCTGAAAAGAATAGTCCAGTTTTTCCTAAGAAGTCTTGGGATGAATCTAAACAACAACAGAAGCCTAGGTCTTGTGCCAGTTTGCCGCCACTGGATGCTTCTGAACTGCAATCTGATTTGTGTGAAAACACTAAAAGTAAGACTCCCGCATGTTTCCAGGTTCCTGATCCTCGTTCTCCTTGTTCCTTTCAGGAAATATTTGATCAACATTATGACAGAGGTGGTGGGCGACATGATAAAATGCAAGGCAAATCATTACAGCCCAAGCGGGACATGCAATGTTCTTTTGATGCAAAAATCAATAGAGAGGAACCACATACATATAGAGCCCCCTTACAAAAGTTGGTTGCTGCTTTAGCAGCGAAATATGTCCCAGAAGGTGAGAACCCTTCTCCTGGACAGGAGTTTGTTGGTGACTCCACGACAGTGTGGCAGAAGTCACTGTAGTGCGCCAGACACTTTGCCAGTTTCTGGAGGCGAGAGTAACTGACATCTTTGTAACAGTTGAGATTGCAGACACATGTGTTGCTCACCAAGATAGACTTTATCATTTAGACATTCTAAGTAAAGTTGATATTAAACATACTATTAATGCTACTTTTTTTGATAATTTGACTTATGACTTTTTATTGGCAGAGGTCGAGTGACCTCCTGCCTTTGTGCCCACGTGTCCTCGTGGGAAAGATGTAATCCTCCCGTCTTTTTCGCATCTCATCCCTGATGAGACAAAGTATGCTTATGCTTCTGAGGTGGCACTAGCATTAGTCCCTGCCTTATACCTCAACCAGGCTGGTTAGGATAGGGATTCTCTATTACATGTTATTGCAATACTTTTCACCCCACAGTCTCAACCTCAATATCCAATTAAACCTGATACTAAAGCCCCTGTTAAAGACGTGCTTATGCAACTTGAATATCAGGGTGTGATTGAGCCCTGTCATTCTCCTATGAATAATCCTCTTTTTTCCAATTTTGTCACCTGATAGTTCTTATTGCATCATCTTAGATCAGACATTTGAATAGTCCTACACACACTTTTGCAGTGCAAACACATGCATAGTACTTCTCTGATTAATAATATTGTCTGTCAAAAATTCAAGACTACACTTAATATTTCGAATGGATTTTTCAGTCATAACCTGGCTCCTGAGAGCCGTGACTTGTCTGCGTTAACCGCCCTCAGTTCCCAGAGGCGATACGCCTGTTTACCCATTGGGTAAACGAATAGCCACTGTGTCTTTGCAGTGCGAATTATGTCCCTTTTACACAACATTGATCCTAAAACTCTGTCCTATGTCTATTACAAATGCCTTCCCTATGATAAACTGAATCTTCATTTGTTGAGAGTGGATCACATTATCAAACGATTTGCTTAACTTGGTTACAAGTTCAATTTTGCAAAGTTTCACATTGCATTTCTTGCTGTACTTTTTCTTGGTTATGAATTGGCCGATGAAGGCAGGGGTTTAGCTCTTCATTTATTTGAAAAAACGTGCACACTTGCAACCCCCTTCTATCCTAAAATAAATTGCAGCCTCTGTTTGTTTTTTAAAATTTAGCACAACATACATTCCTGTTTATGCTCCGCGAATTAAACCTCTTTCTTCCTTGATACACCCCACTCTTTCCACTTCGTCCTGGCTTCCATAACATATTGCGGTCTTGCGTGGTTTACCGTCGGATCTACTAGCAATGCAGTTCCTTTAGACCAGTCTTAATACCACAAATTTGTTCATCCATATCTTGCCGGGTGCAATTAGTTTTACTTCTGTAACATTCAGTGAGGGAGACACGGTTCCCATCGCTTATAAATCCCATCTGTACATTCAGACTGAAATTAGTTTTTCTTCCACTGAAATTTTTGGGACTGCAGTGCAAATGCCCATTTTTAAAGAACGGCCACTTGCTCAGGGTGAAGGCATCTTTGTCGTTTCACCTGTGCCTGCCTTAGAGGTGGTCACGAAGGCTAGCGTTCCTAATTTTAAAGCCCTTTACCCAAGTTCGAATCAGTGGGCTACGTCTTTAAAGTCCGTTAATATTTCCTTTGTTTTTGACACTTCATTACAATCACAAAAGTTTCTTCAATATGAACATGTTCATCCTCTGTCTTATTCTCTTCTTTCTTTGGATCAGTATTAATGGATCATTTACGCTGACTATTCGGCAGAACCTGCCATCTGCACAGTTGGCTGAGTTGAGAGCTTTGCTTTCGGTTCTTGAGCATTCAGATCCTCAGATGCTCCCCCTTGTGGCGTGTAATTCTTTTTATTGCGTACAATCCTTTAATGACAATTTCAAGTTTGGAAACAAAATGCCTTTCGGAATTCTAAAGGTGGCACAATAAAGCATAAATCACTTTGGGTTAAGGTGGATGATCTAAAGAATCACCTACTGCTTACACATGTTAATACATTGGAACATCAACATGCGGGAGCGCACGCTGTTGGATATTCATTGGTTGATAAAGCACCAAATTTGCAGTAGCTGCAACTAAAGTAGCCGCTGTTACACACTCGGGCTAAACTTGATGACATTCTCACTGCCATTTCTGCATCTCGGGATGGTACTGCTTTTCCGCAAGGATTTCCTTCTAAATACAGTTATCAGTTAAATGCTGACAAAGTTCCCTTTGTCACAATTCCTATGGTTGGTGACCTTTTGATACCAAACATGGACCGCAGACACTCTTTAAGTGTCCACTCATGAAGGTAGAGCTTCTGCGCATGCAGGAATTACTGCCACCATTTCACTGTTACAAGGGTGAAGCTTATGCTAGCAAGCTTATTGTTAAGTCCTATATTGTGACGGTTATCTACTGTGCCCCATCCTTCGGAGACACACCTATATATTTCAAATCAGCCATTTGGCTGTAGGTATCTTGATTATTGCCGCCCCCTTGTTTCAGATAATGCATTCAAATGATTTGGTTGCAGTATATTTTTGCTCTACGTTCCTCTGGGTCTGGCCACAGTGCTCAGCCTACACTCTGACTGTTAAGATTTTGCAGGTCTTTGTCGGGGCTTATGCCTGTGGCAATTTCCATTCAGACCAGGGTCCAGTTTTCACCTCAAAGGCGCGTACCATGATTCAATGACCCTGCAGGTGCAGGTGTATTTCTTGTCTGTTGTGGATGAACTGTGACTTAAAGCAGTCTTTAACAGCGAGGGTATTAGGTTCCGTTCCTGGCTGGTTAACTCATCATGATCGGGTTCAACTAGCTCAACCTCCTTTAAAGATCACTGGGTGGGTGGACCCCGTATGAAATGCTCTTTGGCATCGACATGTATGTTCCAGACCTTGATAATCTAGACGTTGTGGCGGTAGCCGCAGCCTTTGACGTAGATAAACGTTGTGCCGCATTACAGGATCTACAAAAATGTTGTGATTCTCTGGCAAGTATCCATTTGTCTTTGACTCTCCCATCGGATGCAGCAGTTCAGATTCCTGTGTCGGTCTGGCTTCTTAAGGTTGATGATCTGTTCGTGAAAAGGTGGTGATCAAGAAAGAATTTGGGACATTCAACCCTGCTCCTGTTACAGTGCTTGGTCTTCAGGGTACCCGAACTGTGATTTTGCCCCCATTCCGCGGTGACTCACACCACCCGTCTGAGAATCTGCGGGCGATATGAAGTCGTTTTGGAGGTGACGCCCACTTCTACCGGCACTGGGCTGTGCCGCGAAATATGTCTTTACAATTGCTCCCACGAAGACCCCGGAAAGCAGTAAGTGGCACACCCAAGCTGAAACTGTATCCTTTAATTATTGCAGCAACAGCACTCCCTTCATCTTCCCAACGCGTTTCGACAGTTCGTCTTGATCACGGGATTGATAAATACAGTAACTCCTCACTCCCACAGGTGATCTGAAAGAATGCAAAGAAAATGTGCGTCATCGCTGCAATGCATCCTGGGCAAAGTAGTTTCAATTGTCACAATCATAGGGGTCAATATGCTGCAGTCAAATTTTCAAGGGTTCAGCTTGTTCCACCACGGGCCCACAATCATGATGGCCCAGGTAGACCCTCAAACGCGGCATTCCGCGGTGACTCACACCACCCGTCTGAGAATCTGCGGGCGATATGAAGTCGTTTTGGAGGTGACGCCCACTTCTACCGGCACTGGGCTGTGCCGCGAAATATGTCTTTACAATTGCTCCCACGAAGACCCCGGAAAGCAGTAAGTGGCACACCCAAGCTGAAACTGTATCCTTTAATTATTGCAGCAACAGCACTCCCTTCATCTTCCCAACGCGTTTCGACAGTTCGTCTTGATCACGGGATTGATAAATACAGGAACTCCTCACTCCCACAGGTGATCTGAAAGAATGCAAAGAAAATGTGCGTCATCGCTGCAATGCATCCTGGGCAAAGTAGTTTCAATTGTCACAATCATAGGGGTCAATATGCTGCAGCCAAATTTTCAAGGGTTCAGCTTGTTCCACCACGGGCCCACAATCATGATGGCGCAGGTAGACCCTCAAACGCGGCATTCCGCAGTGACTCACACCATCCGTCTGAGAATCTGCGGGCGATATGAAGTAGTTTTGGAGGTGACGCCCACTTCTACCGGCACTG
>NC_141693.1:1104945279-1104947779 GCF_964263255.1 Lissotriton vulgaris
GCATTCCTGTTTCACCTTATTTTTTCATTGCCAACGCGTTTCGAGGTTCACCGACCTCTTCTTCCTGGGCTGAAGAAACGGCATCAGAAGCCCCACCTTGTTTTTTCCCAGCTTTTATTAATTTACATCATGGCATTTGTTCTCCGTGGGCGGAAGTTCATTAATTCCAATTAAGGTGCCTGATGGGAGATGGAGTTGTTACCAAGGTACGTTTTACTTTTGTAAGTCCTGATGTTCCGTTTTTATTTTCTTCGAGTGTTACCTTAGTAGGCAGTGTTGCAGGATGCAGGCTCAATCTGCATAGGAAAGTGTGCTGATCCAGATTTGAGGGTGCAAACCGGCAGCCTCGCACAGTTGGACAGTATTTTCACCAACTGCTCGATGGTGCAGCTCCCCACGACCAGAGCTGCCGTGAAGAATTTTTGAAACCAAAGTGCCCTGAAGCAATAGGAGCGCACTCGACACTGCCTGTCCTCGGACTTTAAATGTGCAGCCTGCATTCCTGTTTCACCTTATTTTTTCATTGCCAACGCGTTTCGAGGTTCACCGACCTCTTCTTCCTGGGCTGAAGAAACGGCATCAGAAGCCCCACCTTGTTTTTTCCCAGCTTTTATTAATTTACATCATGGCATTTGTTCTCCGTGGGCGGAAGTTCATTAATTCCAATTAAGGTGCCTGATGGGAGATGGAGTTGTTACCAAGGTACGTTTTACTTTTGTAAGTCCTGATGTTCCGTTTTTATTTTCTTCGAGTGTTACCTTAGTAGGCAGTGTTGCAGGATGCAGGCTCAATCTGCATAGGAAAGTGTGCTGATCCAGATTTGAGGGTGCAAACCGGCAGCCTCGCACAGTTGGACAGTATTTTCACCAACTGCTCGATGGTGCAGCTCCCCACGACCAGAGCTGCCGTGAAGAATTTTTGAAACCAAAGTGCCCTGAAGCAATAGGAGCGCACTCGACACTGCCTGTCCTCGGACTTTAAATGTGCAGCCTGCATTCCTGTTTCACCTTATTTTTTCATTGCCAACGCGTTTCGAGGTTCACCGACCTCTTCTTCCTGGGCTGAAGAAACGGCATCAGAAGCCCCACCTTGTTTTTTCCCAGCTTTTATTAATTTACATCATGGCATTTGTTCTCCGTGGGCGGAAGTTCATTAATTCCAATTAAGGTGCCTGATGGGAGATGGAGTTGTTACCAAGGTACGTTTGGGTCTGGGGGAGCTGCACCATCGAGCAGTTGGTGAAAATACTGTCCAACTGTGCGAGGCTGCCGGTTTGCACCCTCAAATCTGGATCAGCACACTTTCCTATGCAGATTGAGCCTGCATCCTGCAACACTGCCTACTAAGGTAACACTCGAAGAAAATAAAAACGGAACATCAGGACTTACAAAAGTAAAACGTACCTTGGTAACAACTCCATCTCCCATCAGGCACCTTAATTGGAATTAATGAACTTCCGCCCACGGAGAACAAATGCCATGATGTAAATTAATAAAAGCTGGGAAAAAACAAGGTGGGGCTTCTGATGCCGTTTCTTCAGCCCAGGAAGAAGAGGTCGGTGAACCTCGAAACGCGTTGGCAATGAAAAAATAAGGTGAAACAGGAATGCAGGCTGCACATTTAAAGTCCGAGGACAGGCAGTGTCGAGTGCGCTCCTATTGCTTCAGGGCACTTTGGTTTCAAAAATTCTTCACGGCAGCTCTGGTCGTGGGGAGCTGCACCATCGAGCAGTTGGTGAAAATACTGTCCAACTGTGCGAGGCTGCCGGTTTGCACCCTCAAATCTGGATCAGCACACTTTCCTATGCAGATTGAGCCTGCATCCTGCAACACTGCCTACTAAGGTAACACTCGAAGAAAATAAAAACGGAACATCAGGACTTACAAAAGTAAAACGTACCTTGGTAACAACTCCATCTCCCATCAGGCACCTTAATTGGAATTAATGAACTTCCGCCCACGGAGAACAAATGCCATGATGTAAATTAATAAAAGCTGGGAAAAAACAAGGTGGGGCTTCTGATGCCGTTTCTTCAGCCCAGGAAGAAGAGGTCGGTGAACCTCGAAACGCGTTGGCAATGAAAAAATAAGGTGAAACAGGAATGCAGGCTGCACATTTAAAGTCCGAGGACAGGCAGTGTCGAGTGCGCTCCTATTGCTTCAGGGCACTTTGGTTTCAAAAATTCTTCACGGCAGCTCTGGTCGTGGGGAGCTGCACCATCGAGCAGTTGGTGAAAATACTGTCCAACTGTGCGAGGCTGCCGGTTTGCACCCTCAAATCTGGATCAGCACACTTTCCTATGCAGATTGAGCCTGCATCCTGCAACACTGCCTACTAAGGTAACACTCGAAGAAAATAAAAACGGAACATCAGGACTTACAAAAGTAAAACGTACCTTGGTAACAACTCCATCTCCCATCAGGCACCTTAATTGGAATTAATGAACTTCCGCCCACGGAGAACAAATGCCATGATGTAAATTAATAAAAGCTGGGAAAAA
>NC_141693.1:1104952779-1104975279 GCF_964263255.1 Lissotriton vulgaris
AACTCCCCTCCATTGTGAGGGATACACAGGATTTTCTTCGACTAATTGACAATATTGCTTGGGAACCTGGTTTCCTGTTAATAACTCTTGACGTTGTCAACCTCTATACCTGTATTGCCCATGAAAACGGTATTGCTGCAGTGAAGTGGTTCCTAGATCAGAAACATGATCAATATCGGGACCACAACGAAATGTTGATACAACTGATAACATTCTGCCTTAACAATAATATATTTTTGTTTGCAGTACAGCTATATAGACAGGTTAGAGGAACATCTATGGGCTCGTGCTTCTCTCCCAGCTACGCGAATTTATTCGTCGGCTGGTGGGAGAAGCACGACGCCTGGGGGGAGGCCAAAGACCAGTGGACAGACAATATTCTTCTATGGACGAGATACATAGACGACCTGTTTGTGGTTTGGCGCGGCAGTAGAACCTCGGCTGAGGAATATATTCCCGCACTTAACAACAATAATTGGAACCTCAAATTTACAAGCGAAATCAGTGACACCAGTGTCTATTACCTTGATCTGGAAGTCTATGTAGACAACGGGAAAATACAGACCCGGTTGTACAGAAAACCTATGGCAGGGAATGCTGTTTTACATGCAGCGAGCCAGCACCCTAAATGCCTAATAGGAAGCATACCGTACGGAGAATTCCTTCGCCTAAAAAGAAACTGCTCGGATGAGGAGGAGTACGTTCGGGCGAAGGAAGAAGCCAAAACGAGATTCCAGATCAGAGGGTATTCTCACAACGTACTAAAAAGTGCGGAAGAGAAATCCAAGAAAATTCCAAGGGACCAACTTTTGGTAGTGAAACCGGTGTCAAAACATGAGGAAAATCCAAGAATGATTACCACATTTAATTCTAAGTCAGGAAGGATAATGCACATATTCCAAAAGAACTGGCATATCCTCAACCCTGACCAGGTAATGAAAAAAGTCCTTCCAGAAAGACCGATTATAACATACAAACGCAGTCAGTCTCTGGCGGACCATCTTGTCCATAGTCACTTTGCACCAAACAAAAAGAAGTTTGTCCAAATCTCTAAATCCAAAGGGTTCTTTCCATGTCGAGCTTGCAAGGCCTGTAAGAATAGCAAAATAACAAAAACCTACCCAGGGAAAACTGATGAAAATGAACCCGAGAGAAACATCAAGAAACTACTCAACTGTAAGTCTGAGTACACCATCTACTGCCTCCTATGTCCGTGTGGGAAACGCTATATAGGCAGTACTATCAAGCCTACTAAAATGCGAATTCTCGAACATATGCGGGCAATTGTGAATAGAGACAAGTCGTACCCTGTGGCACGACACTTCGCAGAATTCCACAAAAGCGACAGGGATCTGCTTAGCTTTTACTGTATTGATCAGGTGGAACGCAGCGAAAGGGGTGGTGACAGAGAAAAAACACTCCGTACTCTTGAGTCTAAATATATTATTGGGTTAAAAACTATGGTTCCTTGGGGACTCAACAACTATGAGGAAATGTGGGTACATTTGTAATAATAACTCTGCATTGAATAACACCAAACAGTATTATATCTCATGTACAGGTCCTTGCTTACTCCGCGCTCTCAAAACTGTTTTGTTTACCCTACCTGACCTTGCCCATTCAGGGCTGAATAGACTGTTCAGACTCAAAATTCTTGTATATGCCCATTCAGGGCGCAGGTCTGAGCGTGTAAGAAGTCTAGTATGTGTTGTTAATTCATGGGCAATGGTCCGAAATGAACTATAATACATACATCGCGACAGGCAGGGCACAACTGTGTTTGATCAAATGTCCGCTTGCACGCACTTTAGATAAAAATGTTTCATTGCTTACCTGAATGTTTTTAATCGGCACTGAGCACTTTATGATATTACAACGCCATGACATGTAAATATTTCTGTGAGATTTGCACATTGAAAGATGGCTGACATGAATTTTATGTCGAAAATGTAAAACCGTCATTGATTTCCATGATGAATTGGCTTTAAATGGCGTTGTAAATTACAACACGGGTGAACACTGACGAAGCCTCTTGGCGAAACGCGTCTGTTGTGGGGGTAGGGGCTTAAATTAAATATCTTTGAAACCTACGGTATGGCGTGCTGGTCGTTTGTCTAGCCAAACTGGAGTGGACTGTTTCGTAATATATATATATATATATATATATATATATATATATATATATATATATGTGTGTGTGTGTATATATATGTATATATATATTCACTGAAAAAACCATAGGTTATAGACCATATATAGTTAGGAATTTGCATTTACAAAACCTTGAAAATTCACTGAAAAAACCATAGGTTAGAGACCATATATAGTTAGCTGGACATTTTATTGTCATACAACCAATGAAATTCCATATATAGTTAGTTGCACTAACTATATATCGCGCACCCGCAATCCACTGCTGATGATTTCACATATTACATCATTCATGACATGGTCAGTGACATCACTGATGACATCACTGATGACATCTCAAATGACATCACTGATGACATCACTGATGACATCTCAAATGACATCACTGATGACATCTTCTAGTGTCTGTGTGTTTTTGTAAAGTTTAAATATGTTTTACATATTGAAGAATGAGTGGATGTATGGAAGACTGAGTGTGTGTATGGCTGCCTGGGAGGTGTGTGACTGTGCATATCAATGTGTACTTGTATCAGTGATTGTATAAGAGAGTAAGTATGTGTTAGTATATGTGTGAAAAGTATGGTGTTCTGTGTTTAACTGTATAGATGAGGAAATCGAAGTGTGATTGATTCTTCACAGGACTGACTAGGTGTATGAGTGCATATGATAGTGTTGTAATAATGAGTGACTGTATGTATGAGTGATTGTATGGGTGAATGAGTGAATGTGTGTGTAGACGTAGGAATCAGTGAGTACGTATGTAGTAACTGGTATTGGTGTGTCATGATGTCATCAGTGATGTCATTTGAGATGTCATCAGTGATGTCATTTGAGATGTCATCAGTGATGTCATCAGTGATGTCACTGACCATGTCATGAATGATGTAATATGTGAAATCATCAGCAGTGGATTGCGGGTGCGCGATATATAGTTAGTGCAACTAACTATATATGGAATTTCATTGGTTTTATGACAATAAAATGTCCAGCTAACTATATATGGTCTCTAACCTATGGTTTTTTCAGTGAATTTTCAAGGTTTTGTAAATGCAAATTCCTAACTATATATGGTCTATAACCTATGGTTTTTTCAGTGAATTTCATTGGTTTTTTAAAAGCTAATATCTATAGATGTAAAATATATTCTTTATTACGTGACGTATCACGTAGCCACGTGGGACGCCTCATGACGCGTCGCATAACCGTGACGTATCAGCTCTGCAGCGCAAACAAAACCCGTAACGTAAGCGTGCCGGAGCACGCTTACAGATATATATATTTTTTTTAACCTTAATTAGACAAAATCCACACGTGCACATACCTTGAGGCCTTGCAAAGGCACATCAAACAAACAGTCCCTACAATTTTGCCAAGTTTGCTGGAAATCTATTCCCTTAATTTTTTTTTACTGTTTCTCTTGGTTTTCCCCTTGTTACGCTTACCAGGACGCTACACGGTACGCGAACCGGACGCTCCAAAAACACAAGATGGCGGACTCCCGTTACGCTGCCGGTTAGCTGCCCGGTTCACGTACCGGGAAGCGCCTCTACCGCGAAAAATCGCGGGGGACTTTAATATCCCCCTCATCAATCCTAGGGGGTCAGGAGTGGTCTACCTTGCCCCCTTTCCTTCATTTCCCCCTTTCATTTTTCACCACATCTTGTCTCTCGATCGTACCGAGAGACAAGATGGCGGCCGCTCCGGACTGTTTAGAATGTTGACAGACACCGGAGAGCCAATCAGCTTCGCTTCGCGAAGTTCCGTTACGCGTCAGGTACGCGAACCGGGGCGCTAACCGGAGCGCTGTCACAGATATATATATTTTTTAAACATTAATTTCTCAAAATCCACTGGAGCACATATATTGAGACATAGCAAAGGCACGTCGGGCAAACCATATCTACAATTTTGCCTAGTTTCATGTAAATCTATTCAGCCGTTCGAGCTAAAAGTGAGTCCAACCGCCCTATGGAAAAATGAATGGGAAAAATGCGTTTTGGGACCCCCCTTTTTTCTCGGCCCCCCCTTGACGAGTTCTTTAGAACTCTCTGGGACATTCTGTCATTGGGCTATAGTTGGGCTACATCTGGCTGATATTTGGGCTACATTTGTTTTTTTTTGTCTCTGGTGGCCATCTTTGGGCTACATTGGGCTACATTTGGGCTCCAACATATATATAGCCCAATGTAGCCCAATATATATTTTTCAAAGTTAATTTTCGTAAAAACCACTGGAGCCTATATCTTGAGACATAGCAAAGGCACATCGGGCTACCAGTCCCTACAATTTTGCCAAGTTTGGTGTAAATCCATTCAGCCATTCAGGCTAAAAGTGAGGCCAACCGCCCTACGGAAAATTGCATGGGAAAAACACGTTTTGGGACCCCCCTTTTTTCTCGGCCCCCCCCTTGACGAAACCCCCCCAAATTTTCAGGGGCTGCTCAGAAACAAAATGTTCCATTTTCCTGAAAATTTCAGCCAATTCTGTCTTCAAACGCCAAAGTTATTCGACATAGAATTTTTAAAAATCCCATAGGAAAAAAATCCTAACTATATATATATGTGTGTGTGTGTGTATATATATGTATGTATATATATATATATATATATATATATATATATATATATATATTTGTTTTTTGCTGCCAAATAAATTTTCAAGCACAGCAACTCCTGGAGTGTCGTTGTACGTATTTCTTTTGATGGGAGAATGTTTGGACTAAGATATTGGGCTTCCGGAACCCTAACAACGACCCACTCGTGAGCTGGTACTGGCTTTCACCGTAACTCTGTGTCTGATATATATATGTGTGTGTGTATATGTGTATATATATATATATATATATATATATATATATATATATATATATATATATATGTATATGTGTGTGTGTATATGTATACACATATATATTCACTGAAAAAACCATAGGTTAGAGACCATATATAGTTAGCTGCACATTTTATTGATATAAAACCAATGAAATTCCCTATATGGTTAGTTGCACTAACTATATATTTCGCGCATCCGCAATCCAATGCTGATGATGTCACATATTACATCATTCATGACATGGTCAGTGACATCACTGATATCACTGATGACATCACTGATGACATCACTGATGATATACTTCATGTGATAATACAATGCACCTCCTTACACTCTAATGGAAATTTGCATGGGGAAAACACGTTTTGGGACCCCCCTTTTATCTCAGCCCCCACTTGACGAACCCCCCTCAAACTTTCAGGGAAGGAGCGGAGCGTAACGGGCCATCTTCTTTGAGAAATTCACGTAGATTCATTAATCGAAGCCAAAGTTATTCCCAATAGAATGTTGTGGATTTCCCATGGAAACTAGGTCTTAACTATATATACCTACTGGCTACCGCCAGTAGGTAATATATATATATATATAGTGTGAACAAGAGTATGCTAGTACTCGAAACGTTGCATTTTTGAAAGGCATTTAAAATAAACAACATCTTGCCCGGATAACGTGGGGTCTGCCTCTTCTTTCGCCGCTGCGTGTGGAGGTTTGAAGATCGTGTGGAGGTTTGAAGATCGTGTGGATATATGTATGTATGTATATATATATATATATATATATATATATATATATCTTGTTTTTGCATGCAGGTCCTTGCTGCAGGGACATAACTCACTAAGATATGTGCCAAGGATGTTAACTTGTGACCTACACGGAAGACTAGGATCTATGCAACAAAAACAGTATCCTACTGTAAATGTAAATGTAAATGTATTGGCATTTATATAGCGCACTACTTACCCGTAGGGTCCCAAGGCGCTTCGACCGCTGCGAAACCCTTCCTGGCTTCCCTGAGAGATGGTCCCTTAATGGGTATCTCCAGGGTGAGACCAGGCATCCCCGGCGGTCTGGTGGGGCCGTTAGTGAAGATGAGGCAAGCTAATGCCCAGAGTTACCGAGTGTGATCTCTGATCAGAGGGGGCACCGAGGCGAGAGAATTATCAAGTCCGCTGACCCTGGTCCAGAAACCTGCCGCGCCGGGAATCGAACCCTGGTCCCGGGCCGTCCTCTGCTCTCGGGTCTGCCGCCTCTAACCAGTGAGCCACACTACTTCACTGAGCTATCTACATAAACAAAATCTCTAAACTACATGTTGCATGCTATATCTGTATATATATATGCTATATATATATATATATGTATGCTATATATATATCTATATATATATGTGTGTGTGTATATATATATGTGTGTGTATATATATATGTGTGTGTATGTGTATATATATATATATATATATATTCACTGAAAAAACCATAGGTTTGACACATGTTATAGTTAGCTGGACATTTCACTCATATAAAACCAATGAAATTCCCCGTTATAGTTACTTCAGCTAACTATAACTCGCGCGCCCGCAATGCACTGCTGATGATGATACCGATAGCGGCGATATTTTTAACGCTGAGCACCGGCGATTTTTATCGCTTAGAGGCCTTGCTATTATGAAGGTTTATCTCCTAAGTCTCTGATTCTCAAATTGTGCAACGCGGCTCCCCTGTGTGCCGTAATGAGGTGCCAGGGGCACCACGCACACTCTAGAGTGACTAACCATCCATAAATTCCACGGACATCTCTACCCTGTTATCTGTAATTCTGGCCATCAAAAGGAGCTGCGCTGCTCCCCTCTGAGAGGCCTCACTCCCACTGCTGCAGCGGCCTCGCAGTCCTCCAGGAGCACAGGAACAGCCCCTCCCATCCATTGAAGTTCTGTGTCGGTCTCATTACCACTTACTAAATGAAAATAAGCGCTGAAGGATATTCAAGTATGTAGTACTCCTCCTGCTACAGCATACAGAATGCATTCTGTTAGGTATAAAAAAGTGAAACACCCACACTTTAATCATATAGAACACTTCCTCTAAAGAAGCCTGTGAATAACTTTAAAAGATCAGGTTAACCTTTTTTTACTCTCTCATCATTCTTAAAGATAAGTATTTACAATACTATATTAAACAATGCCATGGTTGTTGCTTTTTAATTTTAAGAATCTTGCAATCATTTACAAAGCCAATACTCATGGCTTCTTTTTCGTGACAAAAAACTTGCAATATTACATATCTACATAGAATAACAGTTAAAAACATAACACTACAAAGGCCGAACACTCTACTAAACGCGGGTTTGTATCCGATGGGGCAGATTTATGTTAACTGGTTCATATCCAGATATGCACCAGTTAATGTGCACCACAGTATGCTACTGCTCCGTCACCCATCGTGTGCCACATTTATAATGTGGCGCACCATGGTACAAAAACAGCATAGATGCGTAACACATCTGTGCCAAAAAAGTAATACATTGCTAAAGTTGCGTCGCAAGTGTGATGCAGCTCCAGCAAGGCTCACCAGTGCACTATATTCACAATGCTGCGTCAATACCTACGCCTGCTTCAAGCACATGCAGTTTTGAAACAGCATGGGCCTGAAAGTCGCTGAGTGAAAACTCATGGATTACAGTCAGCCACTTTCAAGACTCATTCCTTCAGAGGAACACTTCCTTATGGTGCAGGGCTTTAGAATGTGACATATCTCCTAGATCCATAACGTTGTAAATATGGTACATTATTTGCACTGTCATTGTATTAAATAAAGTGACGAAATTGTGGCGCAAAGAGACGCAAGGTCAACCTAAATCTGCCACAATGTGTTTTAAACTGCCCTCTAAATTACAACCAACACTCTCTTTGAAGAGACCCCCCAGTTTTTTTTAACACCTGGTAAGTCCTTCCATGCTCATGACAGAGCCGCTCCGTCACGAGCATCGCCTGAGCTGTCCTCATGACGGACCAGTTTTATCATGGCCTTGCCGCTGTGCTTGCGCAGCACTGATATTGCGCCTCCATGACACGTTCTATTGACTAAGCGGAGCCATGACAGAACCACTCTATCATGAACACATCTCAACTGTGGCTCGTGAAGGAGTAGCTCCATCATGAGCATACAAGTACCACTCAGCCCCCCGCCCCCCTAATGCTGAGGCAGAATTGCCACTGCAGCAAAGGACTTAAAGTCCTGGATAGAACACCATGTAACATTTAATATCATTTACCACCAATGTTTTCATATATCAGTGTTGCTGAACTCACTCAGTGAAATGTCGCTCATTTCATTAAATCACTTTTAAAGCATGCCTTTTAAAGCATGCACCCAATCCTATGTGGAAGTGCTTATATTAAACATGACATTGCTATAACCAGGATAGACAAAGAAATGACAGTGATGTAAAAGTTCCTTTATTTTTTATACTTACTTAAAAAATAGTAAAAAAGTATAGCAAATTTCTTTTAAAAACGTAGTATCTGTGGAAGAAAAGTAAAAATAAGATTATAATGTACATTTCATAAAAGAAAAAAAAGTAGGAGTCAATAAGAGAGAGGCGGAGAAAACTCTTGGATGTTATTAGTTGTACTTACCTTATAAATGTAATATCTGTGGAAGACAGTAAAAAAATCTGTTATAATACATATTTCTAAATTCAATGTAACAAAATAACTTAAACAACATATTAAATGGTTTATTTTTGCCGTCCTCAGAATACATTGATTTTCACGATAAACAGTGATTTCAATATTTATCATCATATACCAGCGGGAAAAAAAACCACAATCAAAATGATTGTGTTTAAAAAACCCATACAAAATCTCCATACATAATATAAATACCTGGAAAAAAACATGTCTTAAATGTTTTTCTCAAATTCGCAATTTCTTGAGTAAGCACACTACATCTTCCACAGTTACAAACTAATTAAACTATACGACCTATTTTTAAATATATCTCAACAAAGCCCCGTCCAAATTGTATAAGTTAACTCATTATCTTTTAAATACCTCTCCAAAAAACTTGCCTCCATATATGTTCTAAAATAATTATCTAAAGTACTCATTTTCTTCTCTCATATTTTTCCACGTGGCCAAATACTATGAGTTAAGTAGTTTTTTTCTGAAATTTCTTAATCTTATCTATTCTTTTCTGAATCTTTACAGTTAAAATTTGTAACATGTTCTATACCATGAAACATTAAGTAAACTTGTACCTGATGTTATCACTATGCCAAACACAAATTTCATTTCTAGATTTGTACACCCTCAGTCACATGATATTTGTAAACAACAAAGTTTCATATCTTTACAGTATTAATCTTCCTACAGCAAGTCATTCTACTGAAATTTGGGTTCCAAAAATAGCAGATAGGAGTTAGTTAAGGCAAAAGGCAAACGTTTCTTAAAAGTCAATTGACTATCATTGCAAAGCGTCCAGCCGCTTGCACACTTCAAATAAGCTGTATAATGTCCTGATGATGTTGAAGGACCTTCATGAAAAATAATGGCTACAGTTAAAAATGTTCTTCTAGAAATAGATACTTGAGAACTCACAACATTTTTTATTAAAGTTGACAATTTACTCCCATCAGCTCTGCATCGTTGAAACATTAAAATTACATATTGTCCATATCTGTGGATAAATAAAGTTGATAATATTACAGACTTACATTGAGAACAGACCATGTTCTGATGCGCATCTTTAACTAGTTTACTAAAAGACACTTCTTTACAGTCTGGTAATTTTAAATATATAAATCTTTCACTGTGTATATCAGTAATACTTGAAAATGAGCAATTATCACACTTATGTTCCCATTTATAAGAAAGGCCAAAAAGACTATTATTATTATTATTATGTTTCTTATATAGCGCCTGAATCGACCCCCGAAGGGGTATCTCTGCGCTTGCCTTGGGAACCCGTCCTGGCTTTTCCCTGTGAGATAGCCCCTACAGGGCATCCCCAAGGTGAAAGCCAGGCATCCCACCGCGGGGGGGCAGTTGTGGAGATTAAGCAAGCTTAATGCCCAGAGTTGCAGAGTGTGAACCCATGATTAGGTCAGGCAACGAAGCGAGAATTATCGAGTCCATGAACATTTGAGCTCAAGACCCTGCCGCGTCGGGAATTGAACCCTGGTCCTGGGTCTGACCTCTGCTTCAGGGTCTGCCTGCTCTAACCAGTGAGCCACACTTATCCACTCAATATCTACACCTTCATCTTCCAAAACTGTAAACATATACAGAATAAATTCCTGACAATCTTGCTGAATATTCTGAGAAAATTGATTTACTCCTGCACATATGTCTAAAACATTCCTTAGTTCTGAAACACTTGCTACTTCACCATCACCACTACTACATTTTTCAAATATAGAATTTAATGAATAGCAAAATGTTTGCACCTGATTTTCTACAATCTGTTCCTTAACATTTTTTAGAAAAAAAACATTAACTACTACATTTGCATAGCAGTTGACACCAGACCTGTTTTCAAACTTAAATCCAACAATCTCTTCAATACTAACCGTTTTCTGACGCCTACCAACAACAGCTACATCTTTTTTTCGTCGTTTCTCGACTACTTCAGCACATTTCTCCTCATTTCTCCTCATTTCTCCTTTTCTGACCAACCATACGCCTTTCAATTAAAGGATATTGAGGTAAACTTGGAGCATATTCTCTTCTTAACCGATTATACTCCTTCACACAATTTAAATCTGCACTAATCTTTGTCTCATAATCAATTAGATAAAGTCCACATAAAGTTCTAACTCGGGATAAAGCAGCATACGCCATACCCTCTTTGAATACAGTGCTTCCAATATTTACCAAAGCACCATCTACACTTAAACCTTGAGATTTGTGAATAGTCACTGCATATGCCAAACAAATTGGAAATTGCTTCCGACGGACATATAAGTCTTTCACAAGCAAAAAACGAGTTGAACAGCGACTAATTTGTTGAACTTCCTCAATTCCATCAAATTTTATTCTTAAAAATTCAATCTCATCTCGTTTGTGCAATTGACAAAATCAACAACATTACCCATTGCTCCATTTACCAATCCTCTTTCTACATGTAAATTTCTCCTTAAAATTATCCGACAATTTAAACATACATACAGATTTTTCTCTAAACCAGCAGTTTTAGATATCGTTTTTTGAAGAGAATCCAATTTTAACTTCAACTTTTCAGACAAAACAATAGTACTACCTTCATGCTCTATTCTATCTTCAGCTTTCAGTTTCTTAATTTCTTGATTTTCTAAATTCAACATTTTCTCAGTTGGCATCAAGCATATCACTGACTTATCTGCTACCTCTTTACTATATATTTTCTCACGTACATTATCTTCATTAGGAAACAGCTTGGAAAGTAATCGTGTTCGTAGAGTGTCTTTCGCATCTTCAGTTAGTTTTCCAATCCTTATATCTTGAAGAATATTTCCATATTTAGTATCCTTTGCCTGTCGCATATTTTGAATCAGTTCAGTATATTTGAAATGTGACCATTTATTAACATTTCCAATACTGCCCAGGCACTTTCTGGTCTCCTCATGCGTAACAGTTTCAAATGCAGGTTGTCCTTTCACAGGAGTTAGCTGCAGTAGATCTCCAAAAACTATGACATGTTTACCTCCAAATAACACATTATACTCTGTCTTAAGTATCTGTTGCATTCTTAAATGCACAAAAGCAAGCATTAAATTGGATACCATGCTTACTTCATCAATAATAAGAAGTTTCATTTTTTTAAGTACTCTAGAAACTTCAAAACACGCTTCTCCAGATAGCTTGTGATATTGTAATTTATTTTCATGTTCAACTGGCAGCATCAGTAAATGATGTAAAGTAATACCTTTAATATTATGTGCTGCCAATCCAGTTGGAGCAGTAACAACACACGACAGCGTTGACTGAGTTCTTTGCTGTAAATATGTAGTAATTCCTTTAATTAGGAAACTTTTACCAGTTCCAGCTTCTCCACTTACATATAGTCGAATAGGTTCAAATGACATACATGAGCAATCTTTTCTCTCATGACGAAAGCCATGCTCAATGTGCTCTGTTACTTCATCATATATCTGTCTTTGCTCAAGATTAAATTGCTTCTTTAATTCTTCTAAGTTGATTACTTCCTCTTGACCTTGCTGCATTGCTCTTTCCACCTCATCCATGGCGGTGGCTGCTTCATTTTGGATAATTTGTTGTCCCAGTGGATCTTGACTTAATGAAGCCGAACTTTGACTACCTTGTGAACTATCTCTAGCAATCTCCGCTGCAATTGTCGATTTTTGCTCTATTTCATCATTCAACATTTGGAGATAATTACTAAAAACAGGACATTCGATACTACTTTTAGATGCGTTGAATGAATCTTCATAACTATCCAAGTCCTCAAGTAGTTCCTCTTCTCTACGCCATGGTTTAAAGAGTTGCAAAACAGCAAAATAGTAAAATTCTCTTTTGTCAGGTGTATCGCAACTCAGTTTCCGATGATTAATCAAGTGTCCTTTCCTTTGTTTCACCAGACATCCTTCATGTCCAATTACAGTGTGTACACCTTTATCAATATTCTCTGTAACATTCCTTTTAAAAGTGTAGTTTTGAAGTATTTCATACAGACAAATGTTTTCAAGCAGAGTACTTCTATTTGGATAGTATGTATCCAATATATTTGTTTTCAGAATGTCTGTACTGTTTGGTTCTTTCTGGGCTAAATATTCAATTTCTTGCACAGGTTTCAGAACATGGTTTCATGTTTCTGCAAGACCCAAACTCACCCAGAGAATAGTCCTTGATTTTGCATAAAGACTTGCTGATGATAACCGATCACAACATTCATATGCTCCAATTTCTCGATGAGACAACATCTTCAAACTGTACCTATACAATTTCTTGCTTAGGCTCTTTTCATGAGAAATGTCTTCCACATCTCCTTCAGTTCCGTCTTTTCAGATTTCGTGATGTAAGACGTTACATATCGAGCCACAGCAATAGAGTTGTCTGCAGCATATTGTATGTCCATGTTAGCATTCCACATGGACAAAATGACTGGGTTATAGTCATTTATATATTTGGATTCTTCACCTCTTCTTAAATTGTACGTATTTTTAGGTGACCTTCTTCTGATATTATGTCGCAAACATGACATCAAATTGTTGACTCTTCCTTTTGAAAGTACCGGTCGTGCAAATCCAAAACGACATTTGGTGTAGAATTTACTCTTTGATTTGAATTTTCGCCGACAATATTTTCCACAACGATGACTTTGAAAACGTAACACTTTTCCTCTTAAGTCCTTATCAGTTGTACTATTAGGTATATCACAAGTGGCATACTGTTCAATAAAAGACAGTACAGTCTCATCCGAGTCTGTTCCAAATTTAGGAGCATCCTTGATCCATAACAGCATATGAATATGAGGAGCACCTCTTGCTTGATATTCTTTTCTCCAAAAGAAATCCAGTACTTCACCAAGAGGCGGATTTTTCTTGTTTGTAATAAAAGACATCATAGCTTCAAATCTATGATTAAAATATCAGCAAACATTAACTGGATCTAACGAACACAGTTCTCCAGGTGTCTTGTAGTTTATATATTCTATGTTTGCATTCGCCTCCCAAAGAAATTCAAGTAAATCTTCCCAAGCATACTCTGCACAGCTTAGAGTTAAAAACCATGTTGGTGCTCCTAAGTTTCTAAGCATGCACTTCAAATCTCCATGACGACGGTACCAATACTCATTAGTACCACGCTGACAAGCCATTAAATTAATTAGGTGTGAATCCAAAACACTATCTTTCTGTTGCACTTTATCCATAAATTCCTTTGCTGAAGTATTTTGCAGATGAACTCCACTTTTTAAGATATGGTTTACTGCATAAGACAGACCAGATAAGTTACTCTCAAACAGAATGCGTTGGCGAAACCTTGGATCTTCTGCATATAATCTTGTTGTCCGGTATTCAGATGCAGGAATCTGCATAGGTCGATCATCATATCGTGTACCTTCACCTGTAGGGAATAACTGTGAAAAACAACGACCTTCCAAACTTTCTTCCCACACACTAATAGGATTTCCTTTCGCTTTTTTCATCTGAAATAATCCAATAGCATTCCCTATTGCTTCTTTGGAATGCAGTGGATGAACACTGTAATGTTCATAAATTTCTTCACTTCTGGATACGTCAACTTTTTCAATTTGTCCAATAGACAAATCATTGTCCTCTTCTTCACTTACATCTTCTTCTTCTACGTATACATCTTTATAGTACTTATTGTTTTGGACTAAATACAACGTTGCCTTTTTGACTTTTCTAACATCCACTAAATCTTGCCAGATTTTCTTACTCTTTGTCGGTACACCATTAACTAGAATAACTAGAGGTTCCTCTTCTACATTTTCAACACCAATTGTTTCTATATTTTTTTTTAAATCAAGTGGCAAATATACAACTCTACCCTTTAATCCTCTTTGTAAATCTGAAGGATTTAATTTGCCAGTCTTAGGCTCCATACGAACAATAGCCTGAAAAGGATGTACACATTGAATCAGAAAAGTCTCATGAGTATTTAAATCCATCAAA
The DNA here is from genome assembly GCF_964263255.1 of Lissotriton vulgaris. Taxonomy (NCBI): domain Eukaryota; kingdom Metazoa; phylum Chordata; class Amphibia; order Caudata; family Salamandridae; genus Lissotriton; species Lissotriton vulgaris. The sequence continues at coordinate 1,104,967,396 of NC_141693.1, forward strand.
TCTGACGGAATATTTATCAACTCTAGATTATTATGAACACCTCTAGCAGGCATTTTATTTTCATTTAATTTATTATAACAATATTTACAAATACGTTGCTCAAAACCCAAATCAAAATAGTTTTCCACCAACAAATAAGTTGCAAAATCTTTCCATTGACTATTACTTTCATCTTCACTTTTCAAATATAAATCAACTAACCTAGTTTGACTTTTGTAATGAATGCGTCGACAACAGACACAAGAAAAATGTGGTTTCTCACCTGCAATTACCTTAAACTTTATTATTTCCTGTTCAAAATTTTCAATATTAACATTTCCAACATTTTCTAACACATTTCCTTCTATAATTATATCAGTTTCTGCATTATCTTCCTCTGGACCAAAATAACTTACCTCAATTTCTGCACAAATCTTCTTAACATCTAATTCACATCCCTGCAAAAGAGCACTATTTAACTGTTTAAGTTTAAGTGCTGGACTTTTTGCATAATACAACTTTCTCACTAATTTTCTCATTTTAGTATGATGAACTGCTAACATCCTGAAGTGATGAAAAATACTCTGGCATATTTTTTTAGAAAGACAAGCCAGAGAATGACCTTGCAGACCTATTTTTTCTCGCACTCTGCAATGATCTAATTCTTGCAACATTACAATTTTTTTTAAAGACTTTCTTTAGTGTACTTACGTAAGAGATTGCGAAAGAAATCAATTGAATCCTGTCGTACACTACAAATGCTACTACAATTCCATCTGTAAACAGGAACATTAGGACGTCCCTCTAAAGCTTCTCCAGCCATCACCTCTTCTGCATTTCTAACCGCAATTTTCTCTTTCTCAATTACACAACCATCCTTCACCTCATATGCTCGACCACTGGTGTCAACTGCATGCAACAAATCGTTACTTTGAAAGTAACTCTCTTCATTAAAAAATGGTTCAGAAGTTGAAGTATGCATCCACTTCCCAGAAAACACTTTACAAAAATTACTCTTATTTGTGTGTCTCTTCCATTTACTTTTAGCTTTTAAAACTCGTATTGCCTTATTTAGTGTATTTATTCTATTGAGTACTAAAATAATTTTCTTTTTGTCTCAAACGCGTGCTGAAGAATACCCTCTATATGTTGTTTCTTCTTAAAAAAAAGCAGATCTTTTACAAACTTTCTCCTTTTTTAATAAATTCGAAACTACTCTGTTATAAAACATACGCTTCCTGATTTGGGTAAATTGATTCGTCTGCGTTTTACTGTATAGATTTTCCTCTCTGCTGATTCCAGAAACTTTTTTATCTTTGGTTCCATGTCTCCTTCTCGATACTGGTAAATCTTTTTCCTTTTGGACGTTAATACTAACATTTTTCCTTTGACATATTCTTTTCAAAAAGGTTTTGGTTTTCTTACCAGGAGCACTCTTCTTTTTATCCGTTCTTTGTTATTTTGATAATTCTTGAATTCCTTTCTTCTTCAAATTGTAAGTCCGTTTATAGATTTTTCTTTTTTCACTTCTGGTCGGCATCTTAATTTAAGATTTTGATGAAAATGTCAATCTGTAAAACACAAACATAACAAATATTATAGTTGACTACTAGCATATAACGTACAAATTAAAACCACAGATTCATTTTCTAAGTAGAATAAAGAGAATAACAGAAAGTCTCTGAACAGAGTAGGAAATCCTGTTGTGAATGTTGGTTCTAAATTTATCACAGTCCATAGCATTAACATTATAGACGTATTTTTTAATTCTAATTTTTTAAAGCATACAAACAGTACACTTTTTTCAAGAACTATCGGTCATCGTAGATGTTTTAATCTTTTTTTACTACAATCTCTTTTACACTTCATGAGAACATGTCTTATCACTCTCATAAAGCAGATCAACGACGAATAGGACAAGAAAACTGTCTTCAAGAATGCTTTACTATCAAAAATATTTTTATTTATTCAAAAGTTCATAATTTAGTAGAACTTCCAGCATTACATCATCAGGGACTTCTTCAAATCCAAAGTCCTCATCCCCTTCTACCATCTCTAAATAAGCAGAGTCTAGAGAAATGTCCATAAAATCATCATTTTGATTGTCTATTTCCTCTTGAAAGACCGCTTCTAAAATTTCTTCCATCACTTCTTTAATAATATCGAAATGAATTTGTTTCTCTTGTGAGCAATTCTCCATGACTAGATTCAGTTTATTCTTCTGTATCCTTTTAAAAAAATATAGACTAAATTATATATTTTTTCATAAATATATAACTTAAAAGTACCTTTACTAATGTTTAAACTACATATATTTTTATAATTTCTAACTTATTAACTCTATATATTTTAAGATAGCACGTTCCTCTTGTTTTGAAAAGAAATTGGCAGTATAACCCTAAACATTAACACTGATCCTTTTTTTTGCATTAAATAATTACTGTTGTTAAAAGACATTTTACTGTAAAATTTCTTTTTAGATTTTCTAGATATCAGAAATATTGATAAACTTTAGAATTAATTTTTAGAGATGCAAACTATATACACTCTAAAGAGAAGGCTCACATTATACAAACCATAACATTCACTTAACAGATTATTACTTCCCACAGAGACAGTTGCTTTTATGTTTCAACAGCATACTCACCATGTAAATGTCATAGCATATACAAAATGTCATGCTAACCATGAAGAACCACATCATAATAAAGCTCTGCAAATATATGTAAAACAGTGCCTATACATAGTATAATCACAGATATGCAGGAAAGATGCCCATCACACCAAGAACCATATAATAATACCTCTCTGTAAATAAAGGAGAAAGACTGCCAAACATAATACAACAAGATTTCAAAAATAATGAGCACTTCACAAGAATTATTTAATGGAAACCGGAAAGAATTATACTCAAATGATCCGTAAATCTGAACTCCATCAAAAAGAACACATGCACCAAGCCCATTAAAAGATAATTTTAACTGTCAGTGGAGAAATATCTAAAAATACATATCTAGTATAAGCAGATACAACCCATGGGAAAAATTCAAGATAAAATCATATTCCAAACTGAAATTTTACAAACATTTTAAAAAATCTTCTTTATTATTTTAATGTGCACCCAAAACAATTGCCTATGCAAAAATACCAACTCACCTGAAAAAAAGAATATAATTCCTGAAATTGTGTGATTCGGAAGGTAGGTTGTTGCTTTTCAGCACCAAACACTATAAAAAAGAAAATAATAAAATTTCATTAACATATTACAGACTTATTTATTACACAACATAGAGCCATTGTAGCAAAGAACAAGCATAACAGATAAATTCCCCAAGATTCTCTATCATTAGAATAAGATACAAAACGTCTCATTTATGAAAGCGTTGCGCCACAGATACGTCACTTTTTCCCATGTTAAAAGTGATGCACCAGCGACACAAGGCCTTCATAACTAAAAGCCCATGTGACGGAGAACAAGTGCATAGACAGAAAATGCAGGGCCGGCCTTAGGCATATGCAAGCTGTACACCTGCACAGGGCCACCAAACCCCAGGGGCCCCCACGCCAATATATATCCTTAATATAATAATCCTCTGAGGATGGATACATATTTGTGTGGCGGCCCATGCCAGGGATTTGACGGCCTCTGGCTCTGTTCCACTTCCAAACACCCTGACCCCCCCCCCCCTCTTCACTGGGCTCCGTGCTCCACCCCGCCCGGACCCCCTCTTACGGGGCCCCCTACCTACGCTCCCTGCCCAGGGCCGCCATGAGCCTAGAGCCGCCCCTGGAAAATGTAGAAGACACAGCAACAGTAAAAATCAAAGAATAGGCAACATGCAGAAAAACTGCACAGTAGATAAAGAAACATATTTTTAGATAACCCCATTGAAAAACATGTAGTAATTTTTTTAATCTGCCATGCATCTGGCCCTCCAGGACCGCTTTGGAAACTCCTGCTTTAAACCTTTACATTTCATTTTCAAACCATACACACGTTTTTTTTCTAAGCTGCATATTAAACGCCTAAACACTTTTCCCTTTTTAGAATCCGAAGCCACAACTGCAACATGACTAATGCACAAATTACTTAGTGTACCTTTCCCGTTTTTTTACTCTTTAAATTCTATAAATTTCTTCACATAAATGGATACCACCGGCTCAGTACCTCCTACAGTCATAAAACTAAGTCGCTCCCTTTCACTTACAAATGCCTTTGAGACGGGAGAAAATTGTTGGGCAGATTTACAATCCCCTTACGCCACTTTAGCATCACTTTTAACATGTGACAAGTGAAGCAAAACTGCCGCACGGAGCATGTTAATCTGCCCCTAAATGTTTATACAAATGACTGTACTCAAACATGTAATTAGTCGTCCACATGCAGGCACTTTCAATTACATGACTTATTTAACTAGAATCCCTGTAATGTTGCATATCTTTTCAAACATACACCAGTGCCTGCTATTATGACGATTTTTTTTCATTCTTCATCAGTGATATTTTTTGTTACATATAATGAAAATTACTATGACTTTTTAAACGACAAAGCTTACGCGGTAAAAATCACTCTGCATTTGCTTCCCTTTAAGAATGTAGTTTATCTACCCCCGCATGTGAACCTTGATGTTTCCATCTGGCAGCGAATTCCTGCCTTGAATCACAAGACATGAACAACAGTCTTATTGTCACAAAAACAAGTTACCGTACCATCTGTTCGCACACATATCTTTGACTTAGCTAATATTCACAGAGAAGAGCATTCATTATAAAATAGTGACCTTCCTTTACAATTTGCTGAGGTGACTTAATTTTTAACGCATTCTCCACTTCAGGACAGGCTATTTTTTTATAACTACTAAGCAATGGTTTAGTGACTACTCTGCCAGAAATTATATCAAGTCATTCTGCTACTCTTCACTCCATAGTCGGCGACCTATTTCTCTTGACTTCCTGTTGAACTGCCAGTGCTGCGACGTTTGTGTTCCCATCTTGTTTATTTCAAAACGGATGTCCCTCCTGTCTTCGCAAACGAGCCGGAACACTTAGAACTATTTCGCCAGAGGATGCTTTACTACTACGGCATGTTAGCACTCTCGACTTTGAATGCATCATATCGATTATCATTTCGATATTCCTATTTCACCTGTGTGCAGCCTGTATTTCATTGCCTGAGCTGTGATTTCATGTGGGCCCTGGACTTATGTCTCCGCAACTTGGTACCTCCTGAAGTGAATTACAATCACCTCATGAATCCGTTAATTGATCATGAACAGCTTTGTTGCAACTGAGGGATTATGGCCTTTGCAGCGATACAAGGAGTTCTGAGTCATTGGAATATATTCGCAGCGGCGCAAGATTTCCTGACAGACAGCTACATTGAAAACCCACCGAGCTATCCTCTGATGGTAATAGAGGCTCCGGTAATAGAACACCATGAATGCTGCTTTCCTCTTTTCAATTGGATGGCTGACATGTTTTCGGATGATTACAGTGACTTCCTTTTAGAAGCAGTTGCTGCCTACTTTGCCTACACAATTGTAGGATGACTCTTATGCAAGCCATTGACGTCCACATTTCGTTTTGCCTCCCTATCTTTTTCACGTTTTCTTGGATATTTTTTTACATCAACAGACCTATTGGCTTTACTAACAGTGGACATTATGATTTCCTGCTGGTTAAATTTTTGTCTTTTATGTGGACTAAATTTTTTTTCTTCAGCTACTCTATTTCGAACTTTATTTTTTATTAAACTCAACAATTCTATTGCATATCTTATCTTATGTTATTTCAAACGTACTTGAAGCAAAACTCGCTAATATATGCTACATGTGCCCTGATTAATGTGTAAATATAGCATGAGTTTTTTATAACTGTAAACGCCATTTCGCCTTTGAACTGCTTATTTCCGCCTCACACACCTCTGCTCCTTTAATTTTCCATAAACTAAAATATTTTTTAATACATAAGAGAAAAATATGTTCTTTCAATAATATTTCCATTGGTTTTCGTGCTGTATTTCAAATGCAATACTGCAACCTTCAAAAGATATCTCAATACAGTAGTTCTTCTCAACATTGATTTGCGAACAATCCAACAGATTACATACATGCACCTCTCGCCAACTTGTCGCTTTTGCCGCCTTTTTTTTACTTACACAATAGCATAACACAAACTTGATAATTCTTCGCATCCAGAGAGATGATTGTTAGTGAGATGATGTCTAACCACTAGCATTTTCATGTATCGTTCTTAAACTGAAAGGCCAGAGACCTTCTTACATTTATTAAAATATAATGTACTTCCTCATAACAGTGTACAATTAATTTTGCTAAACCATATTCATTTTACATCAACTATACCGTTTGTATTCTATGTACTAGTGACTATACCGATTACTTTGTTTCTTGCAATGTCTGTACACGTATTAGATAAGAGACTTGCCTTGAAAACAGTGCATTTCTGAATAAACATTTCAAATATACACGTTCTCTCTTTTAATCCATAATCTCAACTGAAATAATTGTATACTAAAAGAATATTCATGTGTTCCACGTACCTTCAGCTGTACTAACTTAATGTTTTCTTTTGTCAACCTAACTTACTCATACTAGAACCCGCAGGCTTATGACGGCCCGTGAACCCTTTCTTAGTAGGTCGCGCACCATGCAGACAGTTGTACCTCTGTAAAAAAATTATTTATTACTGTTACCAAGCACCGCCGCAGTTCCGCTTGACTCAGGGTTAATCACTGCTCCCACGCTTCTACAGACCAGACGCTATGTCGTATTTCACTCCTTATCACCCTTTCATCTCCACAATAACAAACACTTCTCGGCCAGCCACCAGAGAACAGAGAACAGAGTGCAGATGCAGAGGCACTAAGTAGTGAAATACGACATACCCTCTGCTCTATGGAAGCAACCGAGCGGTAATTGTGAAAGAAGACATTCACTAGCGCTTCAAAAAAGCATCTCAATTATATAAATATTTTTCTGAAAACGTTCCAACTACTTTGATGGGACTATCTGTGTGTGCCTTCACAGCAATCTTCCTCAGCCCGGACTGAAGGCAGACACAGACAGACACACACACAGTAAGATAACACAGGGCAATAGAAACGGAAAGCAGAAGGGAGATTAAGATGCAGTCAACCAGCAGGAGTGAGAGAGATATTTTTATACTCAATTTGCTACCTCAATGTATGAAGACATGTACTGCACAAACCTGTGTACAACCTCATGGTCAGAACTTTTCATTTTATTTTACTCGACCACCTCCCCCTCTCACCCCACCAGTGCAAGCCGCGGCCACAAACCACAGTGTAATTTTGTCGTCTGTCAGAAAGTTTAGGAATTCATTAAGCATTACCACTTTTTCAAGACGGTATCACATGTAATGTACCAACTTTTCATTTTATTTTACTCGACCACCTGCCCCTCTCACCCTACCCCCACCAATACAAGCCGCGGCCACAAACCGCACTATAATTTTGTCGTCTGACAGAAAGTTTATGAATACCTTAATCATTACCACTTTGGCCCCCTCCCCCCCCCTCCTCTCACCCCACCCTCACCAGTGTACACCACGGCCACAAACCACACTGTTATTTTGTCGTCTGACAGAAACTTTAGGAATTCATTAAGCATTACCAGTTTTTCAAGACGGTATCACATGTAATGTACCAACTTTTCATTTTATTTCACTCAACCACCTGCCCCTCTCACCCTACCCCCACTAATGCAGGCCGCGGCCACAAACCGCACTGTAATTTTGTCGTCTGACAGAAAGTTTATGAATACCTTAATCATTACCACTTTGGCCCCCTCCCCCCCGCCTCTCACCCCACCCTCACCAGTGTACACCACGGCCACAAACCACACTGTAATTTTGTCGTCTGACAAA
>NC_141693.1:1104980279-1104985279 GCF_964263255.1 Lissotriton vulgaris
TTAGTGCACCACAATAAATGCACACTAGCTTCAGGTGCGAAAAATTGTTTTGAATACTTGGGACCGTCTCCCTCGCTTCTGGTCCCGATAGAGTTTCCTGTGACGATGTACTGGCCACAGGAGTTGGTGGGTTATCCTGGAGGTGATGCACCTCAGCAACGCTATAATTGATTGGATGCCACCTCTGCATGTGGCGGTGCATAGTATATTTTCCAAAACTATACTTTTTGTCTGTGCCTCGGGACAGAACTGCATCGCAAATGAGGCATGTCACCAGCCGGGCATTGACCTTTTTTTGCCCTCGAGGGTAAGAAAAAAATTGCCATATAAAATGGTCTAAGCGGTGGGATTGCCAGGGCTCTTCACACAAGAGCTGCCTCGGCTCTACCTCCTCTTCCTCTTCCTCTGGGTTTGGAAGGAACTGTGCAGGTGGTCCTTCCTTCCTAGGTGGTTGTGGTGGTTGTGGTGGTGGTGGGGGTCCACCAGCTGCAGCTACTACAGATGCCATGACTGAACAAGCAGAAACAGGTCTTCCTCTCACAAAGATGAAAGTCAGTGAGGAAAAAAGGTGGGGGCTTTCATCATTTAGGAAAAAAAATGTTCTAAACCAATAAAGTGTTATTTTCAGGCCACATGACCCGATGCGCTTACGTTACGCGCTCCGGCGCGCTTACGTTACGCGCTCCGGGCCGCGCCGCGGAGCGCTTCCGGGTGCATTTACGCAGCACGTCATAAGGTGCATCACGCGGCTTCGCGATACGTCACGCTTACGCGACGCGTCACGAAGTTGTTTTCGATCGCGACATTGGCGCTAACGGGACGCTTCCCGGTTCGCGCACCGGGGCGCTTCAAAATAGTAAGCTTTCTGGGGCGCGCACCGGAAGCGCTCCAAGACAAAAAAAAATATTTATTTTAAAAAAATGAAAAATTGTAAGGACTGATAGCTATGTCTCAAGATATATGCTCCAGTTGTTTTTAAGAAAATTAACTTTAAAAAAAATATATTGGCCTATATTTGGGCTTTATATATGTTAGAGCCCAAATGTAGCCCAAATGTAGCCCAATGTAGCCCAAAGATGGCCACCAGAGACAAAAAAATACAAATGTAGCCCAAATATCAGCCAGATGTAGCGCAACTGTAGCCCAATGATAGTATGTACCAGAGCGTTCTAAAGAACAACTAGAGCGGTAACAGTCTTACTTATAAAGTGAGACTTTTAGTTAGGAATTAGCATAAAAAAACCTTTGAAATTCACTGAAAAAACCATAGGTTTCACACCAGTTATAGTGACATGGAAATTTTACTGCCATAACACCATTGAAATTCCCACGTTATAGTTAGTTGGACTCACTATAACTTGCGCGTGAAATGCACTGCTGATGACATCACATATTACATCACTCATGACATGGTCAGTGACATCACTCATGCCATCACTGATGACACCATCCTTGTGACAGAGAGACTGACCTCCTTTCACTGTAAAGTAACCCTTGAAACAAATATTAAAAAATAGAAACTAACATTTTCAAAAAAGTGGAGATACCTATACCAGTTACAACAACCAATTCAGTAATTCCACCATTTACATAAACATCCACTAAACTGGTGTGAAACCTATGGTTTTTTCAGCGAATATATATATATATATATATATATATATATGTATATATATATATATATATATATTCACTGAAAAAACCATAGGTTTCACACCAGTTATAGTTCGGAATTAGCATTTAAAAAACCTATTAAATTCACTGACAAAACCATAGGTTTCACACCAGTTATAGTTAGCAGGAAATTTTACTGACATAAAACCATTGAAATTCCCACGTTATAGTTAGTTGGACTCACTATAACTTGCGCGCCTGCAATGCACTGCTGATGACATCACATATTACATCACTCATGACATGGTCAGTGACATCACTCATGACATCACTGATGACACCATCCAGGGAATGTGTGTCTTTCTGAAAAATAAATTTGTTTTATATATGTATTTGTAAAGGTCGATGGAAGAATAAATGTTTAAGTAAGTATGTAAATGGATGATTTAAAAAAAAAAATTGGTTGGTTAACTGGCTTATTAAGTGTATCTTAGTGAATACATATATTAGCGAGTATTGTTTAAATATTTAAATGTTTGTATCAGTGTTTCTCTTTGTGTATAAGTGGCTGCAGGGGTTGGTGACTGACTCACTGTTTGTATGTGTTTTGAAGACAGCATATGTGCAGGACTGTATGGGTGGATGAGTGTGTATATGTGTGTGTTAGTGAGTGAATGACTGTCTCACTAGTGTCTTCATTAGTAACGACATATGTTTTAATCTAGTATATGTGAGTATTGATGTATATAAGTGAGTATAGTATATATAGTGAGAGATTGTAGGAGTTCCTGTTTAAATAAGTATGTGTTTCTATAAGTGATTGTTTAAGAGAGTAAGTATGTGTAAGTTTCCTTAGAAGTAAGGTGGTAGTGTGTGTATAAATGTATACGCAAATAAATGAATGTTCAATAGTTTATTTGCATGTGTGAGTATGTGTGTGAGTAACTTTTGGATGACTGCTGATGTGTAACAGGATGTATAGGTGTATCACTACATATGATGAGTGAGTATATATATGAGTGACTATATAGAACTGTTGGTGAATGAGTGGATGTGTATATAGATGGTGGAATTACTGAATTGGTTGTTGTTACTGGTTTGGGTACCTCCATTTTTTTGAAAATGTTTGTTTCTATTTATGAATATGTGTTTCAAGCGTTACATTACACTGAAATTAGGTCTGTCACTCTGTCACAAGGATGGTGTCATCAGTGATGTCATGAGTGATGTCACTGACCATGTCATGAGTGATGTAATATGTGATGTCATCAGCAGTGCATTGCAGGCGCGCAAGTTATAGTGAGTCCAACTAACTATAACGTGGGAATTTCAATGGTTTTATGTCAGTAAAATTTCCTGCTAACTATAACTGGTGTGAAACCTATGGTTTTGTCAGTGAATTTAATAGGTTTTTTAAATGCTAATTCCGAACTATAACTGGTGTGAAACCTATGGTTTTTTCAGTGAATTTCAAAGGTTTTTTAAATGCTAATTCCTAACTATAACTGGTGTGAAACCTATGGTTTTTTCAGTGAATTTCAAAGGTTTTTTAAATGCTAATTCCTAACTATAACTGGTGTGAAACCTATGGTTTTTTCAGTGAATTTCAAAGGTTTTTTTAATGCTAATTCCTAACTATATAAGACCTGAAAGCCCACCAGGAATCTCCAGTATGCGCCAGGGGACTGCATTGCAGAGAGGTGTAATGAAGCCACAACCCTTTTTACACCTCTCTGCAACGCAACCCCCGTGCATGTTCAAAGAGGGGGAACTAATTCCCCTTGCATACTGGGGGCCCCTGGGGGCCAATTAGCCCACCTGGAACCTCCAGTATGCGCCAGGGGCTGCATTGCAGAGGTGTAATGAGACTATGCCCCTTGTTACACCTCTCTGCAACGCAGCCCACTGCCGCATTTGCAGAGGGGGAACTAATTCCCCTTGCATACTGGGGGTCCCTGGGGTCAACTAGTCCACCAGGAGCCTCCAGTATGCGCGAGGGAGCTGCATTGCAGAGAAGTGTAATGAGGCCACACCCTTGTTACACCTCTCTGCAATGCGGGCCACTGGCGCGTTTGCAGAGGGGGGACTAATTCCCCTTGCATACTGGGGGTCCCTGGATCATATCTGCCCAAACACCGATATTCCGAACGATTGTAAATGACTTTTCTTGAGAAACATTTGGATTTAGATTATCATGTCCTATACTTTGGAATTTTTGAAAGACTGACTTTGAGGATGCTATAAATTACTCAAGTCTGCCCGAATTGTGTCGGTAAAATTGATACCTAGTCACTTTGAATAAGAATATACTTATGTCTCGTCTAACATTTGGAAGAAATATCTAGTTATATGACAACTGGATACCGACATAACTTGAAGGAAATAAGAACGCCCTGAAGAAGTTCTGTTGTACAGAACGAAACCTTTCGGCTGGCTGTGGTACATAAACTTAAGGAAAATAAAAGCATTTGAATATACACCAAGATTCAGCGCTTCAATAAGGACTCTAAGTGATATGATTTGATTGGACTCATTGTGAAAGTGGTGCTGTGCCAAACTTTGGAATATTCTCCACTACTCTCTACTACTTACTCTCTCCGACTCCACTACTCTCAAATACTCACTGTCTACTACTCATTCTCTACTACTCTACTACTCTCTACTACTCTCTCTCTACTACTCACTCCCTACTACTCACTCCCTACTACTCGCTACTCGCTACTCCCTACTACTCACTATCTACTACTCTCTACTACTCACTCTCTACTACTCTCTCCCTACTACTCACTCTTTACTACTCACTACTACTCTCTACTACTCACTCTCTACTTCTCACTCTCTACTACTCTCTACTACTCACTCTCTACTACTCTCTCTCTACTAGTCTCTACTACTCACTCTACTACTCACTCTCTACTACTCACTACTATTCTCTCTGCTACTCATTCTCTACTACTCTCTACTACTCACTCTCTACTACTCACTCTTTACTACTCACTCTTTACTACTCTCTACTACTCACTTTCTACTGCTCTCTACTACTCACTCTACTACTTACTCTCTACTACTCTCTACTACTCACTCTCTACTACTCTCTACTACTCACTCTACTATTCACTCTACTACTCTCTACTACTCACTCTCTGCTACTCTCTCTACTGCTCTCTACTACTCTCTACTACTCACTCTCTACTCTCTATTACTCACTCTCTACTCTCTACCTCTCTACCTCTCTCTTCTTCTCTCTCTACTAATCTCTACCTCTCTACCGCTACCTCTCTACCTCTCTACCTCTACACCTCTACCTCTCTACCTCTCTCTACACGCACACATATACACATATATGCATATATATATGCATATGCATTTATATATGTATGTGTATG
>NC_141693.1:1104995279-1105005279 GCF_964263255.1 Lissotriton vulgaris
TCCCAATGACGGGATCCCCCGTTACCAGGTTCCAGTTGCGGCTGAAAATCCGTCTGATTTCCCTATGTTGCTGATTGTAGGTAACCACGACTCTAGAGCTGTCTTTGGATGCTACATCTGACTCAGTGTCATTCTTAGATTTAGGCACTAGTATCTCTGCCCTAGTCAGATTATTGGCTCGCTCCATGGCCCTAGTGACCGTTCTAGCTGAATATCCACGTGCCAAAAAGCGCAAACGACTTTCATCCATAGCTCTACTGCACTCCCTCTCATCACTGCAAATTCTTTTGATGCGAAGCATCTCCCCAAAGGGGATGCTTTGTATCAAGTGATGTGGGTGCTGACTTGCCGCGTGCAAAATAGTATTGCCTGCAGTTGGCTTTCTGTATAATCGTGTCGCTAGTTTGCCTTCATGTACATAAACCTCTATATCAAGGAAGCATAATTGCGTTTTACTCATAGTGGATGTAAATTCCAAATTCAGATCATTACTATTTAACTTCTCTACAAATTCCTGGGCCTCCAGCATGTTGCCCTGCCAAATGAGAAAGAGGTCGTCTATATACCTCAGATAGACCGGTACATTCCTCTCCATGGTGGCCTGATGCTGTACCATGAGGACCTGCTCCTCCCACCAGCCCATGTGCAGGCACGCTAGGCTGGGAGAAAAACAGGCCCCCATAGCTACCCCTCTAACCTGCTGATATACTTGGCTATTGAACAAAAAATAATTTTGCTCCAGACAGATTTTAATCATCGCAGTGAGCATGGAATTATGTGCAGAAAAGTTCATAGATCTCCTATTTAGATAATAATTCACAGCCCTGATACCGTCCAAATGACGTATAGACGTGTACAGGGATGTAACATCCAAACTTATGAGTACACAATTGTCATTCCAAACAAAATTGTCCAACTTTCTGACAAAATCAGAGGAGTCCTGTACATAGGAGTCCAAGCCCCTAACATTGTCCTGTAAAAAATAATCAATGTAGGTTGACATTTTTTCCGTGGAACTATTAATTGCAGAAATTATAGGTCTGCCAGGAGGGATTTGTGTGTTCTTGTGGAACTTTGGAAGTAAATAAAAAGAGGGTGTAACCGGGAATTCTTTCTTCAAAAATCCCAGCTCCTCTTTAGTTATTAAGTTGCCACATTTCCATGCAATTAGTTTGGCATTCTGATCTTCCCATGCCAACCTTACTGCTCCCAAGTTACTCCTCCTGTAACAAGAATGGTCTTGTAATTGCTTTTCCGCTTCTTCTATGTACATCTGGCGAGGCCACAATACAATGTTCCCACCCTTGTCTGCTTGACGGACCAGGATAGTGTTGTCCGACTCCAGTTTTTTCACAAGGGTGTTGTAGCTCTGATTTAATTTATTAATCACTCCGCGTTTCTTGTTGGTGGTGATGTAGAGCTGTTTTAAATCTTTGGTTATCAAATCTTGATATACATCTATATTGTCATGAGGCAATATGGGGAGAAATACTGATTTGGGTTTAAAAGGAGTAGTCCCCGCTATTTGATCAACTCTTGATCTCACCAAAGGCAACATTGTCGAGGGGGTCGTTTCCTCCTGCAATCCCCATATTTCATCAAAATCCTCCCTGTCCCCTGCTTGCAAGGTAATTGAGTCCATTTCTATTGCCCCAGATTTCTTTTTCCTCGCCGGTTGTAATTCAAAATATTTTTTTAGTTTTAATTTCCTCACAAAGCGGAAGGCATCCATCCTCGTATCCGCATAGTTAAAGTTGCACGGGGGACAATATGACAAACCCAGACTCAAAATATTGGCCTCCTTTTCCGTTAGTTTCAATGTAGACAGATTCATTATTGAGTTGGGGCTGCCGCCTGTGTTTTTGTTATTTTTTTGCTGTTCCAGCGGTTTTTCTTCTGACTGTTGTTTGCTTTTGGTTTTGTTGCACCATCTCCTTTCGCCTCGTTTCCTGTTGGCCCTTTGGCGTTTGGACCGCCAGTCTGCCCTCTGGATCTCAATGTGTCCCGGCGATCTTGACACATACAGCTCATTTCCTGGGCCTTGGAGAGTGCTGTAAACCCCAACGGCATACTTCTTGCCCCCTCATTTTCTGACTCACTGCCCACAGAACTGGCATCCGAAGAGGATGGAACATTTGGAACATTGTCAGGCGCGACTACACGAGTTTTTCTAGCCCTCGCCTTGATGTTTTCATAGCGCTTGGCATACGTGAAGATTTGCCCATGTAAATAGTCCAGGCGATCCCGCTCGAATTTGTAGGCTTTGCGTTTTTTTATAATATCTTCTTCCTTGCTTAGTCTAGCTTGCATTTCCACTCGCATTTTATCCGTCGCTTCACTCGTTCCCATACCTTCTATTTCCTCTTCTAATGCTTCAATTTGCGTTTGCAATTTGCAGCGGTCCGATTCCGCATATTTCACCAATATTTTCATTAATTTAGCCGATGACTCTAGGTTTGCCTCCGCCCACTCAGTGAGCATGTCCGGATCGGGTGTCTCATAACTAGGGGCTAAGCTGATTCGTAACCCTCTAGGGACCCGTCCTTCCTGTAGGTACATAGTTAAAGACTTGTTCTCCCACCATTTAGACTGTTCTTTGATCTTCAACTTTTCTAATTTTCTGTAAAGGTCCCGAATTGTCGGGTTTGCATTTATAACGGTTGCTGCCCGCGTAGAGTCAGTCCCCCCAGCCGGGGGTTGTACAAACACGAGGCCGGCGGCCTCTTCTCTGCTCCGCAATACATCCGCGGACATGCTTTTGCTGTAACTTGTGTTATTAGAGCCACACTTGTTAAAAAAGAAAGACGTTCACAAAAGGCAAATTACTTCTTGCTAACTCGTGAACGCCACTCCAGGCACACTCCCCACCGGACAATCTTCCTTCGCCTACCTTGTGGGATTACCGCTGTGCAATTAGTCTTCTCCAAACCAAGCGCCGCGATTCCGAAAACCAAGGCAGGATTCTTCAGCGTCCGTATATATACGCTTACGCTACGTGCCCCGGGGCGCGCCCCGGTCGCGTAGCGTAAGCGCGTCGGGTCATGTGACCTGAAAATAACACTTTTTATTGGTTCACAACACTTTTGGTTTCAAAATGATGAAAGCCCTGCTTATGTGACTTGAAAATAACACTTTTCATTGGTTCACAACACTTTTGGTTTCCAAATGATGAAAGCCCTGGTCATGTGACTTGAAAATAACACTTCTCATTGGTCCAGAACCGTTTTTTTTTTCTCCAAATGATGAAAGACCCCACCTTTTTTCCTTATTCTGACTTTGTCCTTTGACTGATGAAGACCTGTGTGTACCTCTCTGTACCTTTTTGATATATATAATGGCTTCAGTAGCAGCAGCAGCTGGTGCATCTGCACCACCACCACAAGATTTCATTGGTGGTCAACAAAAGGAGGAGGAAGAGGAGGAGGAGGAGGAGGAGGAGGAGGGGAGGAGAAGATGGCTTGAAGAACACAATACCCCATACCAGCCAAGACCACACATTATATGGGAGTTTTTTTCAATGCCAGAGGGGAAGAAAAAAGTAAATGCAGCCAAGGTGACTTGCCTAATCTGTGGCATGGAACTTTCTAGGGGGAACCCTAATAAAAAATATTCATTTGGAAACAACACAATGATTCGCCACATGCAGCGCAAGCATCCAATAAACTATTCTGCTGCAGAGATGAGGGAACTGGCCAGAAACCCTCCCCAAAGTACAAGCACCACCTCTAAAAGAAAGCAACGCACTCCGTCGGGACAAGAGGCAAGAGAGACGATGCCTTGCATTCAGCCACGGTTTGCAGATTTCCGTATAACCTGCAGACATTGTGGGAAGACCATCTGCTACGGAGAACAGCGCGTAAAGCTCATCGTCCTTGCTGGGGACAACCACAAATGCCCCAATAAACCCTAATTATTTCTTTTCTTTTTTTTTTGCTCCAGTTGAGCCATTTTCAATTCCCTGTTTTTTCGTTTCTCCCGATGAAAAATATAAAAAAAATATAAAACTGTTCAGAAAACCCCAAAAAAGTTAATGTTAAAAAAAAATAAAAAAAATATAAAACAACAAAAAGAAGAAAAAAAACAGTTATTTTTAGAACTACCTCCAATTTATAAAAAAAAGGCTACATTTTTTGAAAACTGTCATTCTTTTTTCCCCATGGTCCGCTCCCCGGTGCGCGTACCGGGCGCTCCCCCCGCGCAAATAAAAAAAATTTTTATTTGCCCTGCGGGGCCCTTTTATGGCCCCCACATCAAACCTAGGGGGTCAGGAGGAGTCTATCCCTGCCCCCTTATGGTCATTTCCCTCTTTTTTTTTTCCACCTCTTGTGTCTTTCCTACCGAGACACAAGATGGCGGCCGGTCCGGACTGTTTCGAATGTTTACAGACACCCGAGAGCCAATCAGCTTTCCGTGCGTACCTCGCGTGTCGCGTACCGGGGCGCTGCCATAGATATATATATTTATTTGGACCTAAATTACTCAAAATCCACTGGAGCACATATCTTGAGACATAGCAAAGGCACATCGGGCTACCAGTCCTTACAATGTTGCCAAGTTTGGTGGAAATCCATTCAGCCGTTCGGGCTAAAAGTGAGTTCGAAGATAATCAGAGGAGGGACGAGGAAAACGTGTCCATTTTATTTCCCCAAACAATATCAGCGTTAATCAAGTGGAAAAATGGACACTTGTAACAGATCCAGACCATTGGTTGGAAAAACTATGGTACCCTCAAAAAACCCAATGTGAATAGGTGTAGCGGTATATATCGTTCCTCCGCCCCTACATTGTGGTTAGTTGGCAGTTATCATTGGGTACCATAGGTAGTGTGGGTGCCTGCCTCAACCAGAGGCTCCTCTGGTCTGGATTGCAGTGGCCAGAGAGAAAAAATATTGTGCAAAAGGAAAATCAAAAAGGATAAAAATAAGATCAGCACTGTTGGAAATTTAATGAAATAGTGTGGATCTTATGTTAAAACCGATGGGTACTTGTCCTGGATCGAGTTATGGGATCCAGAAGTAATCAATTACAAGGGTGTCGACATGTTTCAGCCCCCTCTGGCTCAAAGGAGTCTACGGGGCTTTCGTCAGGACAAAAATTGACAAACAAACACAAAAGTTCTACTCACACTTAATACGTGGAGTTCAAAGGAAAACGGCGAGGGTCAAATTAAACCACTCGAGTTTTGAGAGCCTGTAAAAGACAATATAAACAGACATGTTGCACATATCTTGAGACATAGCAAAGGCACATCGGGCTACCAGTCCTTACAATGTTGCCAAGTTTGGTGGAAATCCATTCAGCCGTTCGGGCTAAAAGTGAGTTTGACCGCCCTATGGAAATTAACATGGGGAAAACACGTTTTGGGACCACCCTTTTATCTCGGCCCCCGCTTGACGAATCCCCCCCACATTTTCAGGGAAGGACCGGAGAGGAGCGGGCCACAAACTTTGAGAAATTCGCGAAGATTCGTCCACCGGCACCAAAGTTATTCCCAATAGAATGTTGCGGATTTCCTATGGAAAGTAGATCCTAACTATAACTACCTACTGGCGACCGCCAGTAGGTAATATGTGTGTGTATGTATATATATATATATATATATATATATAAATATATATATATATATATATATATATATATATTCACTGAAAAAAACATAGGTTATAGACCATATATAGTTAGGAATATGCATTTACAAAACCTTGAAAATTCACTGAAAAAACCATAGGTTAGAGACCATATATAGTTAGCTGCACATTTTATTGATCTAAAACCAATGAAATTCCCTATATAGTTAGTTGCACTAACTATATATTTCGCGCATCCGCAATCCAATGCTGATTATGTCACATATTACATCATTCATGACATGGTCAGTGACATCACTGATGACATCACTGATGACATCTCAAATGACATCACTGATGACATCACTGATGACATCCAACATTTTAAATAGGTTTTACATATTGAAGAATGAGTGGATGTATAAGTATGGATGAAGGATTTGATAGTGTCAGTGAGTAAGTATGTGTTAGTATAAGTGTGAAAATGTAAGGTGTTCTGTGTTTAACTGTATAGATGAAGAAATTAAAGTGTGATTGATTTTTTTACAGGACTGACTAGGTGTGTGAGTAACTCCATGGATGAGTGGCAGTGTGTGAGTGTCTGCATAGGTGTATGAGTGCATATGATAGTGTTGTAATGATGAGTGACTGTATGTACGAGTGATTGTATGGGTGAATGAGTGAATGTGTGGGTACACGTAGGAATCAGTGAGCGCGTATGTAGTAAATGTTATTCGTGTCTCAATGGTTTCAAAAATGATACTCTGTATTTTACACTAGGTGTAACAGAGGTTATATTAGAGTGTAAGGAGGTGCATTGTATTATCACATGAAGTATATCATCAGTGGTGTGATCATTGATGTTAAATGAGATGTCATCAGTGATGTCATTTGAGATGTCATCAGTGATGTCACTGACCATGTCATGAATGATGTAATATGTGACATCATCAGCATTGGATTGCGGATGCGCAAAATATATAGTTAGTGCAACTAACTATATAGGGAATTTCATTGGTTTTATATCAATAAAATGTGCAGCTAACTATATATGGTCTCTAACCTATGGTTTTTTCAGTGAATTTTCAAGGTTTTGTTTTTGCAAATTCCTAACTATATATGGTCTATAACCTATGGTTTTTTCAGTGAATTTCATTGGTTTTTTAAAAGCTAATATCTATAACTGTAAAATATATTCTCTATTACGTGACGTATCACATAGCCACGTGAGACATGGGTGACAGAAATCTCATCAGACGCGTTTCGGGCACGTCCTTGGTGTGTGTGTGTGTGTGTGTGTGTGTGTGTGTGTGTGTGTGTCAGTGTGTGTGTGTGTGTGTCAGTGTGTGTGTGTGTGTGTCAGTGTGTGTGTCAGTGTGTGCCAGTGTGTGACAGACAGACAGACAGACGTACTTCATACCTGAAATTATAGTCCGTTACCTAGGTCACTCAAATACTTGTCCATTGTGCTTCCTTCTAAGCATTGCTTAGTGAGAGGATCCAAAATTTCATGTGGCTCAGCCACTACTCCCAAAATCAGTTTCCACCCTGTGATGATAATCTCCCAAAACCGTTTTAGGAGTATGTCTTCCTTAAGAAGCAGCATTCATTCTACTTTTGTGACTGTATGTAAAACAGTGCTTTTCAATCATGCGGCACGGGCAGTTGTCAGGGCTGCGCATGCCATTGACTTCAGTGTACAGAAGACTTGCGCTTAGCAGAGCTGTTTGTTTTCAGTGGATATCGTTACTCACCGGCGGGGGTGGGCACCGACAATGTGCCCCACGCCCCCTCCGCCACTGCTCCAGCCTCCCTCTTGGTCTCCGGGGCTCCCTCGGCACAGGGGAGCCCCGCACCTGTCCGTCCCACCTCCTCTTCGTCCTGGTGCCGGCGGCTTCCTTCTCTCCTCGGGGCTCCCTCAGCACACGGGAGCCCCAGCCGCAGACGACGCTGCTCTTCCAGGTGGCAGGGCTCCCTCCCATCACGGGAGCCCTGCAGAGGCAGCCGCCATCTTCCTTCTTCCCCCTCGCGGCGGGGGCGGGCATTCCCGGCCAGCCGCGCTGGTATTGGCCGGCCGGCCCCAGCACTTCCGGGTCGCCGCGGGCAGCGCGGCGGCCCGATTTCAGGCAGGCAGGCGGGGACAAAAACGAGGTAGGCACTCAGCCGCAGACGATGCTTCTCTTGCAGATGGCAGGGCTCCCTCCCATCACGGGAGCCCTGCAGAGTCAGCCGCCATCTTCCTTCTTCCCCCTCGCGGCGGGGGCAGGCATTTCCAGCCGGCCGCGTTGGGATTGGCCGGCCGGCCCTAGCACTTCTGGGTCCCCGCGGGCAGCGCGGCGGCCCGATTTCAGGCAGGCAGGCGGGGACAGTGCGCGCACGGGTGCGCGCCAATAGATTTATAATTGATTTTAAATGCAATTTTCTCAGCAAATACTGGACGGATTTACACCATTTAAAGAAAAGCGTAATCTGCGAACCAGTCTCTTCCATTTTACCAAATTTCAAATAATTCAGTTCAGCCGTTCAAGCTGTAGCCGTGTCTAAAGGTCCTATGGAAATTTGCATGGGGAAAACACGTTTTGGGACCCCCCTTTTATCTCAGCCCCCACTTGACGAACCCCCCTCAAACTTTCAGGGAAGGAGCGGAGCGTAACAGGCCATCTTCTTTGAGAAATTCACGTAGATTCTTTAACCGAAGCCAAAGTTATTCCCAATAGAATGTTGTGGATTTCCTATGGAAACTAGGTCCTAACTATATATACCTACTGGATACCGCCAGTAGGTAATATATATATTTATATATATCTCTCTCTATATATATATATATATCTATATCTATCTATCTATCTATCTATCTATCTATCTATCTATCTATCTATCTATCTATCTATCTATCTATCTATCTATCTATCTATCTATATATATATATATATATATATATATATATATATATATATATATATATATATATATATATATATATATATACCTTGTTTTTGCATGCAGGTCCTTGCTGCAGGGACATAACTCACTAAGATATGTGCCAAGGATGTTAACTTGTGTGTATATATATATATATTTTACCTACTGGCGGTCGCCAGTAGGTAGTTATAGTTAGGATTTTTTTCAATGTTAAATCTGAAAATTCTATTTGGAATAACTTTGGCGCCGGTTGACGAATCTGCCTGAAAATTTCCTCAAAATGGCCTCGCGGCGTTCCGGTCCTTCCCTGAAAGTTTGGGGGGGATTCGTCAAGCGGGGGCCGAGATAAAAGGGGGGTCCCAAAACGCGTTTTCCCCATGTTAATTTCCATAGGGCGGTCGATTTCACTTTTAGCCCGAACGGCTGAATGGATTTCCACCAAACTTGGCAAAATTGTAGGGACTGGTAGCCCGATGTGCCTTTGCTATGTCTCAAGATATGTGCTCCAGTGGATTTTGAGTAATTAAGGTTCAAAAAAATATATATATCTATAGCCGCGCTCCGGTACGCGCACCGGGCGCTTACCGCGACTTGCGCGCAGAAAGCTGATTGGCTCTGGGATGTCTGTAAACATTCTAAACAGTCCGGAGCGGCCGCCATCTTGTGTCTCGGTAGGATCGAGACACGAGAGGTGGCCAAAACAAAGAGGGAAATGACCATAAGGGGGCAGAGTAGACCCCCCTTCACCCCCTAGGTTTGATGTGGGGGCCATAAAAGGGCCCCGCGGAGCAAAAAAAAAATGTAAAAAATTTTTGATTTTCGCGGGGTGAGCGCCCGGTACGCGCACCGGTACGCGCACCGGTACGCGCACCGGTAAGCGTACCGGGGAGTGTACCATGGGGAAAAAGAATGACAGTTTTAAAAGTAGCTGTTTAAAAAAAAAATGTTTTGTTGTTTTTTTTTATACATACACATACATATATATATAAATGCATATGCATATATATATATGCATATATGTGTATATGTGTGCGTGTAGAGAGAGGTAGAGAGGTAGAGGTGTAGAGGTAGAGAGGTTGAGAGGTAGCGGTAGAGAGGTAGAGATTAGTAGAGAGAGAAGAAGAGAGAGGTAGAGAGTAGAGAGTGAGTAATAGAGAGTAGAGAGTGAGTAGTAGAGAGTAGTAGAGAGCAGTAGAGAGAGTAGCAGAGAGTGAGTAGTAGAGAGTAGTAGAGTGAATAGTAGAGTGAGGAGTAGTAGAGAGTAAGTAGTAGAGAGTGAGTAGTAGACAGTAGTAGAGAGTAAGTAGTAGAGTGAGTAGTAGAGAGCAGTAGAAAGTGAGTAGTAGAGAGTAGTAAAGAGTGAGTAGTAGAGAGTGAGTAGTAGAGAGTGAGTAGTAGAGAGTAGTAGAGAATGAGTAGCAGAGAGAATAGTAGTGAGTAGTAGAGAGTGAGTAGTAGAGTGAGTAGTAGAGACTAGTAGAGAGAGAGTAGTAGAGAGTGAGTAGTAGACA
>NC_141693.1:1105010279-1105012779 GCF_964263255.1 Lissotriton vulgaris
TATTTTGTTATAAATGAATCCTTATTGATAAACATTGTCTGCGCCATCTTGCGTTTTTGTCCAATGCCACAATTTTGTCGTGCACGGCAGCCATTTTAGATGCCTTGACCAGGGCCACTCTCTGCACGCCGTCGATTCTCAGCATGGCTCCCCACCCTCGCACGCATCTCCCCCACGCAATGGTCACCCCCGCTCTCTCTCTCATGCATGGGCCATATACTTCCCCCATCTGTTTGCTCTTCTCTGAGAATCACACCCTGTGCCCGTTCGACACCTCCCTTTCACCCTATTCACTACCGCACCCTCTGACACTTCTCTTCCTCTGTGTCCGATTGTCCAGGCCGGACCTAGGCTATCACCTAGCCCTGCGGATGTAGTCTATGGCTCCAGCTGTAGAGTATCCAGACATGGCAACCCTCCCGATTCAGGTGTGAGACTACTGATTTCAGTGCTAGTCTTTCGCTTCCCGATTCCTGCAAGGAAAAACCCGGGGGCATATTTCCAACATCTAGCGGTAATTTTTGTCTCTAACTTGTTTAGAGACAATAATTATCGCCGCACTTCGGCGAATTTTATCGCACATAAACCTTGCTATTAGCAAGGTTTATCGCAAATGCGATAAAAAACGGCCGCAATGCATGAATATCGCTGAAAAGTCAGCGATATTCATGCATTAGTCAGCAAATGCTCTTAGCCATGTTATCCACTTCCCATTGAACAAGCGCATGGTCTTTTAAAGATTTGTGAAGTACTCGGGGCGGCGGTGTGTGTGTGTCCTCTTTCAGGAGCGGGCGGGGGGGCATTGGCAGCAATTTGCAGGCCAGGCAGTGTTCAACACGTGCATCACCTTTTCTCTGCCTGCTATTGCGCTCCATGCTTCGGAAAGGTAAGAAAAAGAACGTGCATTTGAGTTTGAAATGTCCGATCTTGTAGTAGTACACTTGCAAAGCCCACACATGACAATAACCCGATTCAAGGCCCCATTCACCCGATTTTTTAAAAAAATATAGTACTCCAAGACAGTTACATTTTAACACTTTATTAATATTTAAATATAACGAACGCAACAAAAACTGTAAATATATTTAACCATTTTTTGAAATTAACCAGAACTATAACGATAACAACAACAACAACAATAATATAACTTTTATGCCTAAATTACGCAAACATTTAGCTAATCTGCTAAAGGGGGGAGTCGCCATTTCTTTACAATAATCAATAATGAAAAATCCACATCAATAGGGTTGCCCGTTTTCTCGATGCAGCACTATAGTGCAATATACACAGCACCTGGGGTGTCAAGAGTGAACAGGTCTTTCTTTGTTCCTTAAGATTCTCCGAGAATGCTGATGCATTGGTGTCTGTACACTTCTTTGTCAATTCTGTCAAGATGATAACTGCTTTATAAACAGACGATATCTTTGTTTCGTCATTAGTGTTAAGTGTGTCTGAAACTACAGTGCCCTTCTGTTTTTTTTTCTTCAGGCTCTACAGAGTTTTGTGTGTTGTTCTTTTGAGCGACAATTATTCCAGAGGTTTCAGGTTCACTTGTTTTGTTCTGCAGTGAGTTAACAGCTTTAGAGAGTTCATGTTTATTTGCTATGTCCTGCTGTTCGTGAACTGCTTCAGAGACGTCAGGCTCATTTTTTATGTTTCAGTAGATCCTGGACCTGCCCGGCCGCGCCCAAAATGGCGCCGGTGTAAATGGGACTCGTAACTGCTTGTTCTGTACTGGTTGCCCAACCTTGATATCACGAGATACATATGCAGTTTTGAAGCACATGGCGGAGGCTTGTCTGCTGTAGTGGGGCGCCCCTTTATCGTTTCAGTCGCCATTCCGCCCGCTTTTGCTACACTGTGCCTCATCCGCCATTCAGCTGTTTACCGCCCGCTCTTACGGCTACAGCGTCTCGCTCACCATGTAGTTGAGTTGTTCCCACTCTTGCGGTGCAGCGGTAGGCGGCTGCCACAGGACTCTTAAAATGGCGGCCGGCTCTTCGGATTTGGGCCTGGTCCAGTAAAATGGCCCTGGGACACCTTGGAACTCGGACGCTTGTCTGCCAGGGCTTGGGTTCCATTCTCGAAAGCGTCCCCTCAGCCTTGAAGATTGTACAAAAGTCTTGGGGGCCCTCGACTCCCGCAGGCTTCCGGTGGGGAGCGGCTGCCATGATTGCTTGCGGAATGGCCACGACGGAGCTACGAGATGGTGGTGCTCTCATGGTGACGCCAGCTTCAGTCTGAAACATCCAGAAACAAGGTGGGGCTTTCATCGTTTGGGGAAAAAAAATGTTTTAATCCAATGAAAAGTGTTATTTTTAAGTCACATGACCTAGTCTTACATAATTAGGAAAAGAAAAGTAAAATGAACCAATGAAAAGTTTTATTAACAAGTCACATGACCTGTTATGCTTACGTTACGCGCTGCGCGGCACGCTCTGGATCGTTTCCGGGAAGCTGCGCCTTGCGCACCGGAGCACTTCCGGGTGCGCTAACGCGT